>NC_091453.1:88863792-88960533 GCF_964237555.1 Oryctolagus cuniculus
GTTTTCATTCATTTCTGAGAACCTCTCATTCCCGAGAAGCTTGCATCCTCAACCAATGCAGCTTCTCCATCTTCAGTCTCAACACCATGAAAGAGGAGAAAGCATTGCTGGAATGGAATCCCCTTCATAGTGAACTCCTTTTCTGCAGAAAATCTCCTAGCTTAATCTCCCCAATCCTTCTGCTAGATTGTAAACTAGTAAATCTCAGTCCAAGCAACTACAGGCCCTATAGGTCCAGTTGGGAGCAGTTTTTGTAATGTGTTGTGCACCAGGGGCAGAGGTTACAGACAGCAATGGTTGGGAGGCCCTGTTTATAAAAAGAACTTTTACCGCGGCTCACTAGGCTAATCCTCCGCCTTGTGGCGCCGGCACACCGGGTTCTAGTCGCACTCGGGGCGCCGGATTCTGTCCCGGTTGCCCTTCTTCCAGGCCAGCTCTCTGCTGTGACCAGGGAGTACAGTGGAGGATGGTCCAAGTGCTTGGGCCCTGCACCCCATGGGAGACCAGGATAAGTACCTGACTCCTGCCATTGGATCAGCGCGGTGTGCCGGCCGCAACACACCAGCCGCGGCGGCCATTGGAGGGTGAACCAACGGCAAAGGAAGACCTTTCTCTCTGTCTCTCTCTCTCACTGTCCACTCTGCCTGTCAAAAAAATAAAAAAAGAACTTTTAGCGGCTGGCACTGTGGCATAGTAGAGTAAGCCTCTGCCTTCGATGCCAACATCCCATATGGGCACCAAGTCGTGTCCAGGCTGCTCCTCTTCTAATCCAACTCTCTGCCTATGGCCTGGGAAAGCAGTAGAAAATGGGCCAAGTCCTTGGGCCCCTGCGCCCACAAGAGAGACCCAGAGGAAGCTCCTGGCTCCTGGCTTCAGATCAGCCCAGCTACAGTTGTTGTAGCCATTTGGGGAGTGAACCAGCAGGTGAAAAATCTCTTTGTCTCTCCCTCTCTCTGTCTATAGCTCTACCTCTCAAATAAATAAATAAAATCTTGGGACAAAAAGGATTTTTGATGTATATTGTTAACTCTTGTATCATCTACTTCTAGTTAATGGAATCCTTTTTTCCCTTGATGTGGGAGGTCGGGTGGGCAGAAAGGGCCTAGTGAATGCACTTGCTAGAATACCACTATTATGCAAGATGCTGACAAGGCAAAACATAGTGCATACCCAAGTGGGTTTTGTCAGGTTTTCCAGTTGTCAGTGGCTTAGTAAAATCATTAGTGAATTCCCTCCAGATCCCAAAATGCATATCATCCAGACTTGCTGATTGGTATATATTTGAAGTTTGTTCCCTTGCCTGCATTTTTATCAATAGCTATTGCTCAGATTTTTATTACTGCCTAAATGTTTTTATTCCTTTTCTGTTGTTTTCTAAGAATGATTTTAGTTATATAGGTGCATACATGCAGGCACACACATACACAAGTATATGTGCATATATACACCTGTGGTTGTGTGTGATAGTAATGTGTGTTGGTGTGGTATATATGTAGTATTTGTAGTCATTTTTAGGAGCATTGCTATTTGAAGACCTGCTCTCTCTCTCAAGCACAAATACCCTAAAGAAGGCCTTTACAATTAAGCAATTCTTTCTATATTGCAATTCCCCTATTGTCCTGCTCAGATCTACTCCCGCTCTACTGTTCCAGCTGCTTCTAGTTTTGGAGAGACTGCAGTTTGGGGATAGAAAATGCTTTAAGCAGTGGTTCTCAAACTTACCATGCATCAGAATCCCCTGGAGGGCTTATTAAAGCACAGATGGCTGAGCCCACCCTAGTTTCTGATTCAGTGGGTCTGGTAGGGGCGGAATGTTAAAAGTGTACGTGTATAACAAATCCCCAGATGCTGCTGTTGCTGCTGGGCCGGGGAGCACACTTTGAGAACCGCTGTGGGTGCAAACGTGCCTGTCTGGCCCTGACTCTGACTCCGTAGATCAAAAATGGCTCCCAGAGCATGGAGCAAGAGAGACAAAGAAGACATCTGTTTACATGTGCCAGTCTGATGAATGCAACTCCACAGATTCCTCCCAACCTGCACTGCAACTATGCAAGTTTGCACAGAGTAGGGTAACTCATACTTGTGGTAAGAAAAAGGTGGAGAACTGTGGAATAACAGACACTAGTCTGTCCATGTTTGCTGGACACTGATCTTAGGCTGTGACAGGCAAAGACAAAAATGAATTTACCAGTTCACTTCTGCCCTAGGCAAGCTTAATGCTGCCTGTCTCAAACTTCAGTGGGTAAATTCAGAATGCAAGCACTCTTACTAACTTATTAATGTGACTCTCAAAGCAGCACCCAGGAAATCACACTTTCACAGGTGATTCTGGCACAGGTGGTGTAAGGACCATGCTTAGAGAAGCACTGTTCTAATGGCAAAGAAAGAAAACCTGTAGGAAAAGGAACAGAATAATGCTTATAAGAATATCTAGTGATATTTCATATAGTGCAGGGAAAATCTTCAGGGCTAGAAAACTAATGGAGTGAAATTTGGTTCTAGAAGTGGCATTTTAGGATTTTTGGAAATGTACCTAGTACATAGGGATTTGTTTAAGAAAGAAAATATCTCCAGCACTGAAGAACACATGGAGAGATGTCTAAGTTAGTCTATGTTTTAATATAAAGATTTACACATTTTCTTCAAAGCAGTAACGTTAACAACAGTGCATCTTCAACAGAACCTCTGTGAACTTGCTTGCCCCCATTTTGACAGATGGAGCAACAGAAATCCAGAGGCCACTTTTCACAGCTAACACAAAAAGTGATTACAATTAGAACCCAGGACTCTGTTTAGGGACCGTTGTGTTGTGCCAGGTTGAAATCACAGAAAGACAGCTGAAAAGCACACTTGGTAGTCTACCAGGTTGGCATCGTTTTGAGTGCTACGCCATGTTTTTGTGCTGGAAGCTCATAAAACACAGTGCTAGTAAGCAGGAACCAGAATAAACAAGCACAGTGCCTCCTCCACTGAGGTGTGTTTTGCCTTCTGGACTATTCTGCTCCAAGAGTGCAGCATTAGAAGGGGGTGGGGAAGAAGGAGGAGAGAGATACCACCCAAGGCCCATTACTCTTGGCATTATCATTGTTTCAGGAACACAACCCAAGAGCCTGCTCTGCTACAAGGCTTTTTTTTAAAAAAAAAAAGTTATTTTGAGAAAATTAACATAATCTGGTGTTCCTGCAAACTGTATTTACCTGAAGCAGCTGTCCTTAATTATTAGCCATCCTCATGTATCCAGTATGGTCCTACCTGTCTATACAGTGAATAGCTTTTGCTAGATGCAAAATCAGGAAGGAAAGACAGGCCAGTCAGGGCTATGTTTAAAGAGCCAGGATACAGTTTCTCTGTGGCTGAGTGGAACGTGCAACAGTATAAAGACTGTGACAATGAGCCAGTCTCCAGGATCACCTGACCACAGGAATTCACAGGCCTAAACGTACTTCCCAGAAGAATTGACTTCTATAAATATTAGATGGTGGCTGGAGCCTCTAAATGCAACTGAATTTTTCCTATCCTTCTGATCGGATCAAAAGCCATACATTTGTACCCCACCTGTCCTTCCCATCCCTAAACCTTATTAAATGCGAAAAAGAAAACTTACCTATTCTCCCATTTCCCACCTAATTATTGGGAGAAGAGAGACATTTTGGAATGGGTTTCTATCGATTTCCTCTCTCTTTTTTTTTTTTTTTGTAATCTATTAGCGTTCCAACTAGTCAGAATACTTGTTCTGTAGCATTTGGGTTGGGGGGGAGCTATAAATAAATAGAGCTGTGAGAGTACAGCCCTCTGTCAGCATAGCTTGCAAGCCATCACATTATAAAAACACTCTGGAGTTTGCCTTTTTACTTTCTGGGTTCAGTAGCTGGCCTCTAGCCAAGGTTAGACTGAAATACCTTAGGTACTTGACATTTCACCTTCTATTTCTTCCAGATCTGAATTTTTCCCCCTACAGCAGGGAGCAGGAGAAATGAGCCTCACTTCACAAGATCCAGAGACAATATCAATGAAAATAAGGGTGCAGGATGAAGGCAAACAGAAAAAAATTGTAGGCACTATGCTGTTCCCATTGTGAAATAATGCTCAGTATCAAGGACAGAACCAAGCAGTACATAAGTAACAAACTTTCATCAGAGACCAATTTTTGAAACCAATTGTTCCTTAACCTTTCAAGATACACAGGTAATGCAATACATCAAATCAATATGCTTTCCTGACATGCCACACACCTCTCCCTGAGCAAACAGTTATTTGCAAAGCAACATCAAACACTCCCTGCACTTGCATCCCTCCACGCATCTCCGAAGAATACCTGTGTGCAACGATCCTGCTTGGATTTCATGTGGTCTACAGCCTCCAGATGGCTTTGATTTTGAGTAAAAATCCCAGTGGTCTTCTCTAATTGCTGTGGTACCGAGACACAGGCAGGTGCTATGGGAAGAGAAGTATATGACTGTGCTCCAGACCTGCCTGAGAAAGCTTCAGTTGAACTCCCTGATTTCTGCTGGAAAGCCACTCTGTGTTATCTTCTTCCTTTCTTTTCTACTTCCAGTTTGCCCTATCCGCCCCCTGGGAAGATGAAGTGAGTTTTGGAAAGAAGAAAATATCAGAAGTTCCCTATCGCTGCTCTCTCCCTACTACCAAATTGTACATGCCATTTGGCATAACCTCTCCTATATTCCTCCTGAATGTGGTTTGACATGCCAAGGACAGATCTGAGCTAGTGATCCAGATGCAGAATCTAGCTCATTTGCTTAACGGGCATACCATTTTCCAAACAATAATAATAAATGGCTACCATTTAGTGATTCCTTACTGCTGCTGAGCACATCACACGTTCTACTTTCATCCTCACTAATTACTACTCTTATCTGTATTTTTGCAGTTTTGGAAACTAAGGCACTGAGAAATTTAATGATTTTCCCAAGCTCATGGAGTCAGTGAATAATGATATTGAGACTTGAAACTAGAGTGGTATGATTTCACAGCCTACACTTTCAATCACTATATTTTACTACCACTCATCATCAGATTAACGCTGACAAGAGGTTAAAAAAAGTCTTCTAAAAGAGGACATAGTTTGAAAATTATTATTGTGCTTTTCTCTTTCACCTTCTTGAGCACTTACATTCTAGTTTGCCTGCCTGGGACAGCCTTTCGTGAAGAGTGTGGGAGGTTAGCAGAAAGCTAAGCATTTATGACAGAAGGAGAAAAGAGGAAAATTTTGGCTTCTGACATGGACAATAGGATCATGCAGTAGGCAATAGCTTTATAAGCTAAACTATTGTCCTAAGACAGTATCAATAGTATAACTGTTAACATTTTTATTATTTCCTAAATGTTACTATTTTTTCCATTCTTGCTAGGGGATTAGAGGCCCACACACATGCACACACACACATACACATGCACACACACAGATTACATGTAATTCTATGTAAAACCAATGCATGTATGTATTCCAATTTCTTTATCTCTAGCAAAAATCAAAGGTCAAGTTTTAGGGATCAATTTCATAGAGTGCACCAGGAAAATCATCCATTTTTTGGTGACATCTAGGCCAACTATATGGCAAAAGCAGGATACAATCTATGGGATGCAAAAAAAAAAAAAAGTTCTACCATTCCAGCCTTGGGAAACTATGAAGGAAGGAGGGAGGGAGAGATGCAGGAAAAGGAAATGAGTACAGGGAGAATCACGTAAGATAAGTGAGGGTAACATTACTCTCCACCTGAAACCATGGAGGAGGGTACCTCACAGACTACCCTATAGCTTCCAGTATGGACCAGCTACATCAAAGTCTCTTTGGTGAGGCAGTGAAATCCCTAATGGTTAGCTTTTCCCAACTGCCCTTAGTTTCCATGACAGATAGACAGAGGTGAGAGCCATTGGGTCTATCAAGAGAACCAGTGTGGGAAGGAAGTGAGTTCATTACAGAGATGAGCCATTGAGCTAGATGTAAGATTTGACAGAATTTTATTTTTGACAGGCAGAGTGGACAGTGAGAGAGAGAGACAGACAGAAAGGTCTTCCTTTGCCGTTGGTTCACCCCCCAATGGCCACCGTGGCCGGCACGCTGCGCTGATCCGAAGGCAGGAGCCAGCTGCTTCTCCTGGTCTCCCATCGGGTGCAGGGCCCAAGCACTTGGGCCATCCTCCACTGCACTCCCTGGCCACAGCAGAGAGCTGGGCTGGAAGAGGGGCAACCGGGACAGAGTCCGGCACCCTGACTGGGACTAGAACCCGGTTTGCCGGCGCGGCAAGGTGGAGGATTAGCCTATTGAGCCACGGCGCCAGCCAGAAATTTTGAATCTATAAAAATTTGGAGCCAAGAGGAAGCAGAGACTACCAGGCCACATTATCAAGCTCTGGACAAATCAAGAAAAGGAAATCAAATCACACTCGGTAGAATTATAAACTTCAGCAGTAAAGAGCAGTGAAGGAGGCAGCAAACATGTGACAAGGAACATCGACCAGCCATCAGAATAGCCAGAATTCAGTACAAAGGACACATGGATCTAATATCCTCATCTTCCCTTTAATAGCAGCAGGTTCCATAAGCCTTCTCCCTATGTACTCAGTCACCATCTTGTAGAAGTAGGGTGCATCATTTATCTGAGACAGCATTTTTGTAAAAAAGCAAAACTAAACTAAAAAATCTGAAAACTATCCGAAAGAATTGTTTGAATTGGAAGCTGGCAAACTATAGTCTACAGGTTAAATCTGCCACTTGTTACAAATAAAGTTTTATTAAAACTGTCTATGGCTGCTTTAGTACCCAGATTTAGGCCCACAAAACCTAAAACATTTGTTATCTATTTCTTTCCAGAAAAATTTTTATCAATCCTTGGTTTAAATTCCCAAGTCAGACTAAGTTTCAAACCCAATTGGATATTTGTGCTTTTGGTACCCACCTACCTACCCCTTAGTGTATGGGTGGGCCCAACAGACATGAAGACAATTGTTTTTTCTCTGAATATCCAAGCTATATTGTGCATTATATCTGCAATCCTACAAATGTATAAACATTTGAAGTAATGATAATAATAACCCTTCATTATTATATGGTGCTTTAGAGCTTATAAACTGCATCCACATCCTTTGGCCTCTCTAAGAGTCACTAAATTCCTTACTGGAAAGGTGTTATTAGCCCCATTTTATAAATGAGAGCATAGCTCATTTATAACCTCTCAGTGCAGTTTAGCAATTTACTCAAAGCCACACATCTAGTAAGTGAGAAAGCAGTAATGTAAATTCAGGTGTTCTGATTACATGCCTGCTATAACCAGACCACCAGGAATATCAAGTCCAGTTCATCCAAATCAGAATCCTCACATTCCTAAAAACTTAGAAACTGGTTCCTTCAGCTTTTCTGAGTTACTTAAGTATATTTTTAAAGCCTAAATGTTGAACCAATATCTTTGAAGAAATTTGTTGTAGTATTTATTTGCTGTATGATAACATTTAAAAATTGGTCATCTGCTCTACTTAGAGCCCTTTTCCAAAGGAGTAGCTAGGATAGTGTCATTGTTAAGAAAGTATGTAAGGCTCTGGAATCACCCAAGTCCAGATCTGCAACTTCCCAACTAAATAACCTTGAAAATAGTACTTAATTTTCTGGCCCTCAATTTCCTCTATGTTAAAATGAAAGTTTATTTGAGAACTAAATGAGATGATGCATGTGAGATAATTAGCGCAGGATCTGGAATGTGGTTAGCATAAAATAAACATTCAGTAAAAGACTCAATACAAGGGGAAAAAAAATACAAGGGGTATAGGTACTCTGGAAAAAAAAGTATGATACAAGTCTTACACAATTAAATATGCAACTACCATATGAGCAAGAATATGTACTCCTGGGCATTAATCCCAGAAAAATGAAGACCTACATTCACATCAAAATCTGTACATGTTTATAGCAACTTTATTTTAATAAAAATATTGGAAATTATCCCTATATCCTTAAATGGATCAATGATTAAAAACTGTGGTGTCTTAATTTCATGGAATGCTACTCAGCAAAAGAAGGAATAAGCCATACACATGCAACAATTTGGATGAATCTCCAAGGAACTGTGCTAAGTAAAAAAAAAAAAAAGTCAGTTTCAAAAGATTACATAGCATATGACTCAATTTATGTAACACTCTCGAAATGACAAAATTATAGGGATTGGTAACACATTTTCAGGAGTTGGGAGGGGGAGCACAAAAGTGGCTGTGAATATAGAAACACAGTAAAGGATTCTTGGGGTGATGGAATTATTCTGAGACTTGATTTTAGGTGGACGCAGAATCTACACATGATTTAATATTACACATATATAAATACACAAGAGCATTCACATGAGTGCATGTAAAATTGGTGAAATGCAGAGATCACTGGACTGTATCAACATCAGTTTCTTGAGGGTACAACATATGAAGGGCCTTGGAAAAGTTCATGGATATGTGTATCATAAAAAATATGCATGGATTGAAAAACTGTTTTACACCAAAATAAACTTATCTTTTAATTATTTGTTTTTATTTTCTTTGACACACACACACAAAAAGAGAGAGAGAGAGAGATTGAGAAAGAGAGAGATTTCCCCACTTTAGAGTGAGAGAGAGAGACTTTCCATGCATTGGTTCACTACCAAAATACTTACAACATTCAGGACTGGAAAGGATGGAATCAGGAATTTACAATTCCATCCCAGTTTCCCACATGGTGGCAGAGACTTAAATACTTGAACCATCATTTGCTGCCTCCCAGGGAGCATATTGGAAGCTGACTCAGAAATGCAGGAGCTAGGTCTCAAAGTAGGCATTCCAACATGGGATGTAGGTATCCTAAGTGGTATCTTAATCACTGTCAAATACCCACCCAAAGTTATGTTTTAATTCCATTTTTCTATTAACTTTTTGAAGTACCCTATTATTATAGTTTTATGCTATAAATATAGTACTATTGTAATAGAGATTTTTAAAAAGATTTATTTATTTATTTGAAAGGCAGAGTTACAGAGAGGCAGAGGTAGAGAGAGTTATTCTTCCATCCACTGGTTCACCCCAATTGCTGCAACAGCCAGAGCTGGGCTGATCCAAAGCCAGGAGCCAGGAGCTTCTTCCAGGTCTCCCATGTGGGTGCAGGGACCCAAGCACTTGGACCATCTTCTACTGCTTTCCCAGGCCATAGCAGAGAGCTGGATCAGAAGTGGCGCAGCTGGGACTCAAACTGGCACCCACATAGGATGCCAGCACCGCAGGCAGCAGCTTTACCTGGTATGCCACAGCACCGGCCCCTATAATAGAGGGTTTTTTTTTTTTTTTTTGACAGGCAGAGTGGACAGTGAGAGAGAGAGACAGAGAGAAAGGTTTTCCTTTGCCGTTGGTTCACCCTCCAATGGCCGCTGCGGCTGGCGCGCTGCGGCCGGTGTACCGCGCTGATCCGATGGCAGAAGCCAGGTACTTATCCTGGTCTCCCATGGGGTGCAGGGCCCAAGGACTTGGGCCATCCTCCACTGCACTCCCTGGCCACAGCAGAGAGCTGGCCTGGAAGAGGGGCAACCGGGACAGAATCCGGAGCTGGTGCTGTGGTGTAGCTGGTGCAGCTGCCACCTGCAATACTGGTGTTCCATGAGGGCGCCAGTTCAGGTCCACTTCTAATCCAGCTCTCTGCTGTGGCTTGGGAAGGCAGTGGAGGGTCTTCACTATTAAAATGATCATATTAAATGTTAAAGGCAACATATAGATCGGTCTAAGTTTAAAAGGGATGATATAAATAACATCAAGCACCCGGTAAAAATAATAGAACTAAAGAGGAAGGAAAGACCAACATGGGAAGCAGTCCACACAGCAGACTCCTAGAATGACAATCGCTGTAAATAACACTCTGACCTCAGAATCAACCCTTAAGGCTTCCTGGTCGGGCTGAAAGGCCTTGAGCATTTCAGACATGGAAAGCCAAGACTCTGTGACAAAATAATAACATACACAGAGGATCTCTGTGAGACTTCGGAGGAAAGAAAGGGTCATCGAAGAAGGACACACTCTTCTCTGAAGGGAGGAGAGAACATCCACTTTGCTTATGGCCGTGTCCAAATACCGACAGTCTATGGTCACAAAAGTCTTCCATAGCCTTGGCAGCCCATGGAAAGAGCCTTAGATGATCACTGATGACATAAAAAAGAGTGTTAATTGTTAAAGGAACAACAGTAATCACTGTGCACTTGCTCCCCATATAGGACCTCTGTCCCTACTGAATTGTAATATGAGAATCAACTGCAAATTCTCTCCCCAAACTGTACTCTATATGTTGTGTGCATGGGTGCAAATTGTTGAAGTCTATGCTTACCATGGAGTTGGTCCTCTGTATAGAAAGTCATACTAAAAAGGAACCATAATGAAGAAGGAGATGGGAGAGGGACAGGGGGGTGGATGGGAGTTGGGGGGGAGTATGGGGGAAATAACCACGATATTCCTGAAGTTGTATCTATGAAAATGCATTCATTAAATAAAAACTAAAAAAAGAAAGCAGTGGAGGATGGCCCAGGTGCTTGGGCCCCTGCACCCATATGGGAGACCTGGAGGAGTTGCCTGGCTCCTGGCTTTGAATCAGCCCAGATCCAGCCATTGCGGCCAGTTGGGGAGTGAACCAATGGATGGAGGACCAATCTCTCTCTCTCTCTCTCTCTCTCACTCTTGCTCTCTCTCTCTCTCTCTCTCTCTATCTCTCTCTGTCTTTCTTTCTCTCTCTGTATAACTCTGATTTTCAAATAAATAAATCTAAAAAAGGATATTTCTTAGGAGAAATTGAGTATAAGGTACACAGAACCTCACTATATTATTCCTTGCAATTGTATGTGAATGCATATTTACTTCAAAATAAAGAATGTTTAAAGACCATTAATCTCCTTCCTCTAAATTAGGAATAACCCACTATAAGCCACCACTGCATATAGCAAGGCCCCCTCTTGTATGTGGACAGCCTTACATTTTACAATAAACAAAGGGCAATTATTAAAATGATTTCTTGGTATCCTGGATTTAAACTCTTATGACTACTTACTTCAGTTTAGAGAGAGGGGTTTCTGACACCCAAGTTAACTCCAAAGATCTATGGAAAGGAGCCTGTAAACCATTATACCATATAAAAGTCAGCAAGAATGGTTTCCATAAAATTTGGGATGTTCAAGGATTTGAATTCTTGCTCTACAACCTTGCTTACTGGATTCGTAGTCATGTTCAAGTCATTGAATTTCATTTGTGCAACTATGATTTAATGTGTACATGCAAAAATGAAGTAATTGAAATAGATAAATAAATATTTCTTAATGGTGAAAAAAATAAAAATGGCCTGGGCCAGTGCTATGGCATAGCAGGTAAAGTCACCTCCTGCAGTGCCAGCATCCCCTATGAGTCCCGGTTCAAGTCCCAGCTGCTCCACTTCCAATCTAGCTCTCTGCTATGGTCTGGGAAAGCAGTGGAGGATGGCCCAAGTCCTTGGGCCCCTGCACCTGTGTGAGAGAGAAGAAGCTCCTGGCTCCTGGCTTCAGATCTGCTAGGCTCTGGCTGTTGTGGCCACTTGGAGAGTGAACCAGCAGATGGAAGACCTTTCTCTCTCTCTCTGCTTCTGCCTTTCTGTAACTCTGCCTTTTAAATAAATAAATAAATAAGTTAAAAGAAAATTCTGTTAGAAAACTAAGAATGGAACTCTGACACGCGTAATAAATCTTTTTTTTAAAAAAATGAAGTAACTAATCATCTCCCAGAGCTCTTAGACTCTTTAAGGGATGAAAAATTTTATATATGAAAATAAACTTCACGTCAAACTCCTGGGCACAGTATTATACTATATTCAGAGAAAATGTAACTTTTGGAAGAAACTGGGTAAAGATACGTGGGACTTCTCGTGTATGTTTTACAAACTCTGTGAACCTGCAATTGTTTCAATTCTTTTTTTTTTTTTTTAAAGAAAAAAGGTATTATAATTTTGAGGTTCTTTTTTTAGGGTTCATTTTACTTATTTTGAAAGTCAGAGAGAGAGAGAGAATCTTCCATTCACTGGTTCATTCCATGAATGGCCCAATGGCTGGGGCTAGGTCAGGCCAAAGCCTGGAGCCAGGAACTCTATCCAGGTTTTCCACATGGGTGGCAGGGGCCCAAGTACTCAGCCTATTATCTGATGCTTTCCTAGGGCATTAGTAGGGAACTGGATCAGAATCGGAGCTGCCAGGACTGAAACCATGATCTGATATGGGATGCTGGCATTACAGGTGGTGACTTATCCATGGTGCCATAATGCTGGCCCCAGTTCTGAGGTTCTTGACATTTTGTAATTATCACTTTTAAAAACTTTGTAAAAATTTGATTCCTGCCTTCTAAACCGATACTCTGAAATATTGTTTAAAGAAATTCTCAGAGCTGAATGATATCTTGGAAGGTACCTAGATTCATTGATACAGAAATTTCTCACATAATAGTCCTCACATATAATTCTTCAGTTTTAATGCCTTTATTGACAAGAAACTCACTTCCTACCAGAGGAGCCCGGTATATTTACAAGCAAATTTAATGCATTAAAAATTTTTATATTGACCTTAAATCGGCCTCTCACCCATGGTGCATATTTTTCTCCTCTCTTCCTTCCAAAGGAAGTAAGAAAGAATTTTTCATGAACTCTTGTTGTATTAAAATAAATCATTCTTTCTCCACGTGGACTAGGAAATTGGATAGGCAGCTGATAACCTTTGTCTTTCTTCCCTACAAGCTGTGATTTTCTTCAGAAACACCAGACCAATAATCAGCATAATTTAACAAATTCCTCATCATATAGTGATAATAATAGGAAAAGATACTGTACCTTGTAGTTATGACACCTTTTCTCTAAACAGCAGCTAAAAACAAGGCTGGTGTCAGTGCCTCTTCTGTCATAGAAGCAAGGTGTTCTTGTAAACACCTTTTCTTTGTTTTAAATTAATGTCATCTGAGTGGGCAATTTCCAATTTTGGGCTTTTTAATATTCGTTGTATTATAGAGACCTAAAAGGAAGGGGAAAAAATGGCTCTGAGCACTATCCAGGTGTAAGGAATTAACAGTTCTTTGGCTTTGCTGGGAATTTACATGTGAAATCCTCATTAATGCTAATTTGAGTCCTGGAACTGTGTGAATCTTCCCAATCAAGGAATAATACATGCAATCTGGAGGACTTCTACTGACATACTCTATTAACTTTCTGAAATTCCCAACTAATTGATTTGCCTTTTATGTACTGCCCTGTCCACCCTTCCCACATCTCTACAATGGAAAAAAAAATCTGTATTTTTTTTATTATGAAAGTCAATTCAACTCTTTTCTCCTTGACCAAGCTCATAATGGGAACAGTAAGTGTGACATGACCCTTTAAAACCTTCTTTCTCAGCCAAATCCTCGGCTCTCTCCAGCTCCCATGTGACAGCATGGGAGCCCTGGGGGCACTAAGCACTCATAAAAATCCCTTCTTAGTAATTATTGTTATTATTTCCCATTTGCTAAGTGACAATATTGTTCATGTAGGCTAAGAGGCCACATCCTGTGTCCTTCCAACAGCTCAGAGAATGGTGCTGACACTGCTTCAAAATATAAACATCTGTCCTTGGTTGTTGTTGTTAGTGGTAGGAACAGGGGGGAGTTCTTCCAGATTGTCAGTTTGGAGGAACACGCATAGCAGTGAGAAATGTATGCAGAAGTCAGAGCCAGGATCAAGAGATCTGAAGTAAAGACTTTTACAGAGGAAAGAGAGTTGACAAGAAAGTGAGGCAGGTCAGAAGAATGACCTGGGTCCCAGGGGCCAAAGTAGCTGGTGATGTGAATTGGGGTGAAAGTAGAAGGCCAAAAACCAAAAGTCAGATCAAAGCAATAAGTCAAAAACAGCCAAGCAAGCAGGAGTCAGGGCACAAAAGCAATATAAGGCACCGGTACTCTTATTCAAAGAGTCAGAAGTCCAGGAAGTAGATTATCAAAGGAGGTAATAAATATCAGATGGGGGGTTGGTACTACAGGAAGGGGAGTACTACAGGAAAATGGGGAGGGGCAAGGTGACAGCAATGAAAAAGACCTCGACTACTGAGCCATTTTACTTAGCCGTGCACAATGAGTTTATGTGATTTCTATAAAGGCAGAGATCAATTTTTGTATAGCCAATCCTAGCTGAGCACATAACTGAGACAAATACCAGCTTCTAGCAGAAAAATCTTCACTTGAATATAAACAGATGCGCTGGGGGGAAATCCAAGGAGAAACAGATTATCTTGCAACGTGAGAAGCAGATGACATATTTTGTTGTCTTCCATTCTACTGGAAAAGGAGAAAATTGAACTTAGCTCAACAAGTCCATCTAATTTACAGATTTTGACGTGGCTGCTACTGATAGACTAAAGAAACCATATTCCTCCAAAGTAGTATTTAACAAACAAGAGTAGACATAGGGTGGGAGGGTGGCATTAGAATTAATATACTGCTAAGGTCTGAATATGATTTTTTTCTTTTTGACAGGCAGAGTAGACAGTGAGAGAGAGACAGAGAGAAATGTCTTCCTTTTTCTGTTGGTTCACCCCTCAATGGCCGCTGCGGCCGGCGCACCGCGCTGATCCGATGGCAGGAGCCAGGTGCTTTTCCTGGTCTCCCATGTGGGTGCAGGGCCCAAGCACTTGGGCCATCCTCCACTGCACTCCTGGGCCACAGCAGAGAGCTGGACAGGAAGAGGAGCAACCGCGACAGAAGCCGGCGCCCCCATCGGGACTAGAACCCAGTGTGCCGGCGCCGCAAGGTGGAGGATTAGCCTTTTGAGCCACAGCACCGGCCCTGAATACAATTTGTACACCAACATTCAGGTTCTAGAAGATTGGTCCCTAGTGTAACAGTATTGAGAGGTGAGGTCTAGCAGGAGGAAATTAGTTCAAGGGGCCCCTACCTTCAGAAGGTATTAATACGCATTTCCGATGGTGGGTTAACACTCAAGGGACTAGATTAGTTACTGCAAAATTGGGTTGTTACAAAGCAAAACCACCCCACAAATTTGGTCTCTTTTGCATGTACCATCATGTAATACCATCTACAGGGTTATGACAAAGCAAAAGGCCTTTGCCAGATATGGCCTCACAAGCTTGCCAAAATAAACCTCTTTTTTGTACAAAATATCCAGTCTTGGGTATTTTGTTATAGCAAAACAAAATGGACTAAAACATATGTGCAAGGTGTCTGGCGCATAACAAATCTTCCCAGGCAGACGAATCAATTAATTCACAGGCTTTTATTGGGGTTCCGCTCCCGGGCGAGGTTCCCCGGTCCCAACAGAGCGGGCATGCATCAGAGGTTGGGAGGGCTCCTTTTATAGATTCAGGGCATGGGAGTTAAAGGTTGAGGCGGGTCTGATCCTCATTGGTTGACCTTTAGGCACCCGCAGGGACATTGACAAGGACTTTTCTTCCCCGAAAATACAGCTAGGGACTCCTCCATTCCCGGAAGTATAGGCCTTCCTCTTTGCGGATCCCAAAGCTACCATCCCGACCTTTTGATGATAGAAAAGGGGGCGACGATGGGTCTCTCTGGCTACTTCCTGCTGACTGGGGATGTCGTCTACAGGGGTCTGCTGGGGGTATCTCGGGGTTCCGCAGGGACAGGCATGTATGGATGGAGAAGCATCTGGTTGACCGCTACTCTGGAGGCTTCCTGGCTTCGATCTTTCATGAGCCTGAGAGCACAAGGAGTGATCATTACAATTATCCCTGCAGTTATTATGGGTCCCAGAGTTGGCAGTACCCAAGGGAGAAAAGAGGAAAATAGATCCCATCCTTGTTCTCCCTGGCACTCCTGTTGTCGTTTGGCAATGTGTTCCTTAAGTTGTTGTGCCATGTTTCTGACCACTCCAGATTTGTTAGTAAAAAAGCAGCACTGTTCCCCCAGAAATACACATGTTCCCCCTTTTTCTGCTAGTAAGAGGTCTAATGCCCTTCTGTTTTGAAGGGCCACATCAGCCAGGGAGTCAATCTGGTCTTGCAGGTATATAATGGAGGCTGCAACATTTTGTAGCTCCGTATTTAAGGTGTTTGCCAGTTGCTGTATCTGGGTAGTACCATGTCAGGCTAGCTACTCCTGTCCCCACTCCTGTAAGAACACCTAGTGCCGCTAGAAAGGGAAGGATAATTATGGCCCTTTTAGCACGGGCGTTTTGCAGCACTGGCAATGGGAGATACTGGTTTTGGGGCACCACAGAGACCTCTGGGAGGACAATTACAGGAATACAGATATCAGTTGCCTTAGGTGGTAGACAGCAAAATAGGGAGCTCCCGCACTGGAGGAAGTGACCTCCAGTTAAGCAATCTCCCGGCTTTATAGGGGTCATGGAATTACAGAGAGTGGAGTTGAAAAAAGGGTTGGGGGATAGTAGGTCAGGAGATAATGATGAGGTTAAATTGAAGCACTGGTGTAGGTTTTTTGGGTGAGGGAGATTAGTAAGTAATGGAAAAGTTGTCTCATCAGTGGGTCCAGGAGTAGAATTTGTTGGGACCTCAATAGTTGCCACTGAAGGCAACAGGGTGGAACAAATCCAGCAGCCATCAGCCAGAGAGAGCTCTCAGAAGAGTTGAGGAGCTGGTAGACAGAAGAGATATACGACAGCCAGTCAGGGCATGAGAGGCGAGGTGGGTTGGATCTCCATGGGAGAGGCGGCAAGGGTCGCCACTGAGTGGTTATTGGTGACAAGTTTTCTCCCAGGTCCTTGAGCACCTCCTTAACCCTGGAAACCTCCTGTCGTCGGTTAAAGTCCTGGTGCCCTCCCCCGTCACTATAGCCCCAGTGAGTGGTCAGTGTCATACAGACCTTCGATCCGGGGGGTTTGCCAAAGCAGTCACATCTGTGAACTCCACCACGGCGGACAGTTACCTGGATTGCTGGTAATCCAGCGAAGGAACATCGGAATTGTGGTGATGTTCTCTTATAACACGTGGATGGAAAGTAAGATAGGCAGGAGGAGCATGTGGGCAGGGACTGAGCCGAGACCAGGATCTTAGGAATCATGGGTAGGACCAGGAGGACTAGGATTACGAACAAACTTAAGCTTGGTAGGCCCCACAGCAGTGGCTGTCCAGGATGATGGCGGCCCTGGGGGAGGGGAAGGTGCCCTCTTGAGGCGAGATATATGATACCAATTTTCATGACCCAGTAGTTTGGCTGCAGTTGGAGTGGTGAGAATTATGACATGGGGTCCCGTCCAATGGGGATGGAGTGGCTGGTGCTAAGAGGATCGGAGTAGGACGCAGTCCCCTGGCTGGAGAGGCAGGACCTCTGGACCAGCTGGGTGATGAGCAGCTGGGGATGGGAGATGTCGGTCAGCATGTTCCCTGAAAAGTGAATGAAGTAAGGTGAAGTAGGGGAGGTAAGAGGCCAACAGCGGGGTGTGGACTGGCAGGTTATGGTTAAGAAGGAACGGTCTTCCATACATGAGCTCAAACGGGCTAAGTCCCAGGGGCTTGCGCGGAGCTGCACAGAGCCTGGTGAGGGCCAACGGGAGTAGTTGTGGCCATCCCATCCGAAGTTGGATGGAAAGTTTAGTAAGCTGATCTTTTAGCATGCCGTTCGCTTTTTCGACTTTACTCGAGGACTGGGGGTGGTATGGGATGTGTAACCTCCAGGTGGTGCCAAGGGCTTGTGTAACTTGTTGTACCACCGTGATACAAAGGCCGCCCATTGTCCGATTGGATAGAGGTAGGCAGCCCGAATCGTGGAATGATGTGCTGTAGTAAGATTTCAGCCACCATGGCTGCTGTTTCTGAAGTTGTAGGAAAGGCCTCTATCCACCTGGAGAATGTGTCCATTATGGTTAGAATATACCGTAAGCGTTTGTAAGGGGGCATATGAGTAAAGTCTATTTGCCAGTCTTCACCAGGAAGGTGGCCTCTCACCTGGTGGGTGGGTATCTGGGGCTTTAGCTTTCCCTGGGGGGATGTCAGGAACAGATAGAACAGGACGAGTGAACCTGTTTAAGGAGATCTTTAAGAGTAGGACAGTGAAACAGAGGGGTCAGAAAACAGTAGAGTGAGTCTGGGTTTATGTGTAGAGAGTTGTGAATGTCAGTTAATGATGGAAGGGAGTTTTCAATAGGGAGAGCGATCTTGTCTTTGAGGAAAAAAAAACCCTCAGGGTGTTCCCTACCTCCATTTTGTAGTAGTTGATGCCTTTCCTGAGGGAGGTAAGCAGGCTTAATAGAGGTTGTGAGAAACAATAATGGGGTGAGGGGCTCCTGTGTAGGTGGGTCTTGACTAGTAAGTGTCCGAGCCACCAAGTCTGCTCGCCTGTTACCCTTTGACACCGGATCAGTCGTTTGTTGGTGGCCCTTGCAATGGATTATCACCACCTGGAGGGGCAGAGTGAGGGCCTGGAGAAGCTGGTGGGTGTGGGCAGCATTAACTATGGGCATTCCCCGTGACGTCAGGAATCCCCTTTCCTTCCTATGGCAGAATGGGAATGAGCTATAAGAAAGGCGTATTTAGAGTCTGTATAGATGTTGACCCTTTTGTTCTTAGTGAGTATAAGAGCTCGGGTCAAGGCATGGAGTTCTGCCTTCTGGGAGGTGGTTCCTGGGGGAAGGCATTGCGCCTCTATGGTCTTATTGAGGGTAACCACCACATATGCTGCTCTCCACACCCCATCTGCCCCCCTCACTGAGCTGCCATCCACGAACAGTGTTAGGTCAGGGGAGTCTATTGGGGAATCTAGAACATGGTCTGTTGGGGTCTGGAAGAAATTTAGTACTTCAGAGCAGGAATGAGAGTCAGGAAGAGGGTCCATGGGGGAACATGGGAGCGGAAGGAGGGTGGCCGGGTTAGGGTGGGGAGCGGGCTATGGTAATATGGGGATTTTCGATGAACAGGAGATGGTAGCTTTGGGATCCGCAAGGAGGAAGGCCTATACTTCCGGGAATGGAGAAGTCCCTACCTACTTGCTGGGAAGAAAAGTCCTTGTCAAGGTCCCTGCAGGTGCCTAAAGGTCAACCAATGAGGATCAGACCCGCCTCAACCTTTAACTCCCATGCCCTGAATCTATAAAAGGAGCCCTCCCAACCTCTGAGGCACGACTTCCCCGGCCCCCCGCTCTGTTGCTCTGTTGGGACCGGGGAACCTCGCCCGGGAGCGGAACCCCAATAAAAGCCTGTGAATTAATTGATTCGTCTGCCTGGGAAGATATGTTATGCGCCGGACACCTTGCAATATGCACATCCTAGCCATAGTCCTGATGTTTTTTTAATGTGTGTGCGCACATTTGTGTGTTTTAATGTTCTATATTCTCAGGTACAACATTTGAGTTTATCATACCCCTTTGTTCATGGTACACCATCATTATTGATCACTAATTGCATTTATTTATTTAAATCCCCATTCCTATCACCATCCCCTTAGCCAATACTTTAATGTTACTATTAACCTTTTAAAAATGTTTTTTGGTCAGTGCCATGGCTCACTAGGCTAATCCTCCACCTGCGGCGCCGGCACCCCGGGTTCTAGTCCCTGTTGGGGCACCAGATTCTGTCCCAGTTGCTCCTCTTCCCATCCAGCTCTCTGCTGTGGCCTGGGAGTGCAGTAGAGGATGGCCCGGGTCCTTGGGCCCTGCACCTGCATGGGAGACCAGGAGGAGGCACCTGGCTCCTGGCTTCAGATCAGCTTAGCACATTGGCTGCAACGTGATGGCTGTAGCAGCCATTTGCGGGGTGAACCACCACAAAAAGGAGGACGTTTCTCTCTGACTCTCTCTCTCTCTCACTGTCTAACTCTGCCTGTCTAAAAAAAATGTTTTTTGCAGTAGGCAGAGTATTGTGTGCCTATATCTCTCCCCAATTTTACTAAGGTATAGCTACAAACAGTATCTTAAGATATCAATTCTATCAGGTGCTAAACTAAGTGACTTTGAACCTACCCTTAATTCAAATTCATAAAAGAAGAGATTAATGTAGACTGGAGATGTACAAACAGTATTTATAGAGGATTTAGAACTCTGATAACTAAAAAATAACAGTCATGTGCTAGTGCCTTGGCATAGTAGGCTAAGCCTCTGCCTGCAGCACCAACATCCCATATTGGCAGCAGTTCATGTCCCAGCTGCTCCTCTTCCCATCCAGCTCTCTTCTGGGCCCCTGCACCTGTGTGGGAGACCCAGAAGAAGCTCCTGGCTTCTGGCTTTGGAAAGGCCCAGCCCCGGCTCTTTTGGCCATTTGAGGAGTGAACCAGCAGATGGAAGACGTTTCTCTCTGTTGCTTCCTCTCTCTGCCTGTAACTGTACCTCTCAAATAAATAAGATCTTTTAAAAAATACAGTCATGAGTGTCGCTCCCCCTCTTCGTGGAGGAATGACACTAAACCCTGCCTAGGCTTCATAGCCGAGGCACGGCACCATTATGTCGCTCCCCGTCTTCGTGAAGGAACGACACAGGATTCTGCGTTGTTCTTTCGTCTGCTCGGCCCTCCCCGGGTTTGCTGCTGGTTCTTCCCGGGTTGGCTGCCGTCCCTCCACCTCCGTGGAAGGGCGGTTCCCCCTGGCCACCTTCCCCACTTCCGCAGGGGAGCGGCACACCGCCGGCGGCCGGCTCTCTCGGGGGCTGCACAGGTGTTCCTTCAGATAGATGTTCCCCTTAGATGTTCCTGGTGCATGTTGTCTCTCTCCTCCTTTATAGTCCTCTTCCACCAATCCCAACTCTGCTACCCACACACCGAGTACACTGCTCTCCTCCAATCAGGAGCAGATCCTACAGTTTATTGGTTGAACTGGAGGCAGCTGTGTAGAAGCTGTTTCTCCCTTCTCAGTGCCATATTGTGGGAGAGCAGATGCATAGAATAAGTCTTAATTCCAGTAACTTAGTCTAGTCCGAGTTGCTCCCCACAATGAGAAAGATGATAGATATGAAATAATGAGGAGTTTAGGATAAAGGATCTCCCAATGTAACATTTTCCCATTTATTAATCTTCAGTCACTCAATTCTTAAATGTTTATTCGTTACATACCATGTTCTAGACATTGTGAATATAGTGAAGGAAAACATGGACATATCCCTCGTCTTTGTGTACCTCAAGATCGAGCCAGCAAGGTGAATATTCATTAGTTAAGTAAATATCGAACGGCACACTGTGGTAAGTGTTATGCAGGAGAAGTGCAGAAGAGAGAGCACATAGCAGGGACATCTGAGTATCTGAGGATTTCCTGAGGAAAAGGCCACAGGACTTCCATCTGCAGAATAGCAGTTAATAAAGCAGCGGTTGGTAGGAGGGACGGGAGAAGCACTTCAGATAGGAGTATCAGCAGATACAAAAGCCCCAAGCCCAAACAGGCAAGAACATGGCAGAAGCCAGTACTGAAAAAAGTCATCGTGGCTTCACGAACAGGAGAGGGCCACTAATCTAAGACGAAGTTTCAGCAGGGCCTCCCCTTACTTTGTAAAATTACAACCATACAAAACCTTCACATTGCATGTATTCATTTTGATCTCCAGATTCTCCAACATTCTTCATCCTATTCTCTGCTCCCCTCCCCAGAACTGATGGGTTGGGTACATCAATGGGCTCCCCTAACCTTCTGATAGTCCTGTTACATTTGGCCTGTGGGAAAGATCAGTAGAAGATCTGAAGCAGGAAGGAGAGCTAGAGTATTTATTCATCCAGCTCCCTCTCTGCAGGGGCATCTATGGCTGACTGAATCCCTTAGTCTAGGGTTACCACGTTTGTCAGCAGGCTTCTTCATACAATTCTAAATGCCTTATTCTCTCTTTGTGAAAAGATTTATTTATTTGAAAATCAGAGCTGCAGAGAGAGAGAGAGAGATCTTCCAATCACTGTTTTCACTACTCAGATGGCCACAATGGCCAGGGCTGAGCCAGGTCAAAGCCAGGAATTGGAGCTTCATCTGGGTTTCTCACATGATTGGCAAGGACACAAGAACTTGGGCCATTTTCTTCTGCATTTCCCAGGCTGTTAGCAGGGAGCTGGATTCGAAGTGAAGCAGTCAGACTCAAACCACCGCCCATATGGGATGCTAACATTGCAGGAGACGGCTTTACCCGCTACAACACAACACTGGCCCTCCCTTATTCTCTTGACTTCTCCCTCCTCTTGACCCTTCAGGTCCTAGGAGAGGTTACTGAATCCAGCTGTAAAATCCTTTATAGTTTACCTGTGTCCTGCCCATACCTTTGTAAATAGTCCCTTTAGGAAGCACTCTTCAAAATATCAAATATTAGTGTTCCAGCTCTTCTTTGCCAAGACTCTGATTGATTCTAATTGCTCCTCCTAGTCCTTTTCCCTGCCTTATTTTTATCCATAGCACTTACTGTATCTGACCTACTATATATTTTACATTTTTGTCTAGTTTATTGTGTGCATCTTCCAACCAGATTGTCAAATTCATCAAAGTAGGAATTCTATTTTTCTCACCTTGTGCATTCTGGGCACTTAATAAGTATTTATATAAGCAGAGGTAAGATCTTATAGGGTCTTGCTGGCAGTAACTAGAAGTTTGTATTTTAGCCCAAGTGAGAAGCCATTTAAAAATAATTTTATGCAAATTAGTGACAGGATCTGATTTAACTTTTAAGATCACTGTAGAGGCCTATGATGTTGGTATCTCATATGGGCACCAGTTCTAGTCCCGGCTGCTCCTCTTCCCATCCAGCTCTCTGCTAATGCCTAGGAAAGCAGTAGAAGATGGCCCAAGTCCTTGGGTCCCTGCATCTGCGTAAGAGACTTGGAAGAAGCTCCTGGCTCTTGGCTTCTGCCCGGCCCAGCTCCAGCCATTGCTCCAAGCCATATGAGGAGTGGACCAGCAGATGAAAGATGTCTCTCTCTGTGTCTCCACCTCTCTCTGTGTGTTAACTTGACCTTTCAAATAAATAAATAAATCTTTTTTTAAAAAAATATTACTTTGATTGGAGATTGTGTGAGGACCAGAATGAAATCTGAGAGACCAGATAAGTGGTCCTGGCAACAGTGCAAGTAAGATCCTAGAATAAAGTGATAGTGATGGTGGAAAAGTAGAGAAGTAGTACACGAATAAGAGTCTTCATGGATTAGTCTCACATTTAAAGTCATACATAGAACTTATTCATAAGAGTGGTATTGTTTTGACTCAGTACCCCAAGAAATGTTCTGGACATATTATCTGGATTTTAGCAATTCAGAACATGTGGATGAAATTTTGGGAAAACCCCATATAGAATCCTACTAGACAAGGGATTTTTACAAGGGCATAAAACTCTATGTCCCTTATACTCAACACTGGGACACCACTGTGTCATAAGAGCTTCTGAATCTTGTAATTTTTAAATAGGAACCTGAGCATTTAGAAGTAAAACAATACTGTATAGAAACCATTAATCCAAATTGTAATCTACTGTCTATGCTGTGCAGCCCAAAGATTAGTCTTTTTTTCTCCTCTCCAGAAAATGCTCTATGATTCCATTAGCAGATAATATGCTTCAAAAAAGTGATTTCACATGTAGACAAATTCCAGCTCAGTAGCAAGTAATTGTATGTCAGTGTTTCTGAAATGGAATTAAAGGTTGAAAAATGATAGGACTCCTTCTCTTGTCAGGATAGATATTTAGAATATTTTTACCCAGGAGCTTCCTTGATACATTATCCACTATAGAAAAATGAAATTTTTACCTCATCTGTTATGCTAGGCAGGTTCAAAGGGCTTTTAGGAGAGATCAAAGACCTTAAGTCCCTATTTTTATGGATTAAATTATTTTAGTAATAGCCTTGATAATCTGCAGTCTTTCAGCATTTTGAAATAAGGACATTACTCCATATTATTCTCACTGGAGTAGTTAGAAGACATCCTAGCATAGGCTTAGTGACTAAATGATAAGTGTTCATAGGACCCCTACAGATGATGTCAAACCCAAGCAAAGACTAAATCATTTTTTAACCTATCTACCAGTGGATAGCCTTCTTATACTTTGTGCTCTGAGGGCTTTCTGGGATAAAATGTTACTTTTGGGAATTGATGATTAAAATGTCAATCCTGTAATAAGAGAGTTAGAAAGAGCCTAGAAGGGATGGTGTATAGGACTCTCACATGAAACAAAGAGTATAACTAAAGCCAAAATAGTTGTTCCCAAATGCTTATTTAAGAATCCATGCCAATTCATGTTGTGGATTTTATTTGACCAAGGTGAAATACGAACAACATGGACAATATGTATTTTTCATAATGCTAAAATAATTCAATATTTTATTGTGAGATTATGTTCCATTGCCTTCTTATTAATATTGATTCTTTCATAAAATGGTAATGGAAGCTGACGGTTGGGTGAGTTTTGTTTCTTTAATGTCTTTACTTGGCAAGATAAAAATATTAGCAAACCTATGTCAGTCCATCCACAGAATGGGGTGGGAGGAACTTTACAGTTTGTGAAACTTAAATTTGATGACCACTGGCCTGGGTTATATATATATATATTTTTTTTAATGTTTTGACAGGCAGAGTGGACAGTGAGAGAGAGACAGAGAGAGAAAGGTCTTCCTTTTGCCGTTGGTTCACCCTCCAATGGCCGCCGCTGCAGCCGGCGCACCGCGCTGATCCGATGGCAGGAGCCAGGATCCAGGTGCTTTTTCCTGGTCTCCCATGGGGTGCAGGGCCCAAGCACCTGGGCCATCCTCCACTGCACTCCCTGGCCATAGCAGAGAGCTGGCCTGGAAGAGGGGCAACCGGGACAGAATCCTGCACCCCAACCGGGACTAGAACCCGGTGTGCCGGCGCCGCAAGGTGGAGGATTAGCCTATTGAGCCACGGCGCCGGCCCTGGGTTATATTTAAGATTCAGAAATACTGAATGATTTCGGCCCAAGACAAAACTCACTCTCTCATTCCTTTGAGCTCTAATGCATATGTTAGCTGGATGAGTAAAATGACACTTGACAACCTTTTCCCTTTTTGTTTCCTCCATTAAAAGAAGGTAAAAAGAGGAATGAGCTCTCTACTTACCTCTTGCAGTGTGGCTCTGCAACAGATCCTGCCTGTACGTTGGCAGTGAAAACCACTCAAACTCCTGGCCACAAAAGTGACATTTTTGCATCTATTCAGTACAAAGGGAAAGCCCGCTGCCTGTGAACTCCAACAAACTACAAAGCCATTGATTCCACTGCTCGGTAGCCCAGGTGGTTAGAAAGTGTTGCTTTTGTTGAACTCAAATATGAGGGGCCTACACAAATTCATGGAAACTGTGAATTACGAAAAAAAAAAAAGCTGTTACATGTATTTCAAACCTTCTGCCCCCCTCCCAATCTTCTAATTGCATTTTTCATGAACTTTCTGAAGTCCCTTGTATTCTTATATTGAAAATCTTATGATTTTCATCTTTAGCCTTGTTCACTGGGGCTACAAAAATTAAGGCTAAGCCTTCCCTTCTATCAGAGGACAGTTTAGCATGCCTGCCTCTGTCAAAATGTTTTCCCCCAGCTGCCATCACTTCTTCTCAGGACACAATTTTTAACCAATGCTGAATTCTAAAGTTAGTCTCCTTCTAGGAAGTTTTCTCAAAACCCCTCAAAATCTTTCTCTGTGCATAAACATGAACTCAAGTGGAGTCTGGCCAATTCTTAGTCAACCATTGCCTCCTTTGATGTACACATTTGCTGAATATTTTTTTACAACTAGAGATATTCTTCTGAGCCTATCAGGTATATTGGGTCACAATACACATACATGAGGAATCATTATGATCTATCTATTCATTTGTTTGTTATTTTGGAAAACACCAGCTCCTGTATGCATGGCATCCTGTGCACAGAGGGAGTATGTGAATATTGAAAACATGTTTCTTGCACTAAAGCAACCTTAAGAAATAATTGAGAAATCAGAAACTTTCAAAAACATAGAGTGAATATTTGTATAACACTATGAGCCAAGTGCATGCTAAATACTGTAAACATCTTAGCTTTTTTAATCTTTACAATCCTATGAGGAAGCTGCTGTTATTGTCACCCTCACTTTGCAGATAAGGAAACTGAGACATGAATAAGATAGGTGAATTGTCCCCAATCACATTTATAACACACGACAAAGCTGGCACCAAACTCTGGCAGTCGCAATCTGACTTCAGAGCTTGAGCTGTTAACCACTGAGTTATAATACAGAATGTAATTCTTTTTTTTTTTTTTTTTGGACAGGCAGAGTTAGTGAGAGAGAGAGAGAGAGAGAGAGAGAGAAAGGTCTTCCTTCTGTTGCTTTACCCCCCAAATGGCAGCCTCAGCAGGTACGCTGCGCCGATCCGAAGGCAGGAGCCAGGTGCTTCCTCCTGGTCTCCCATGCGGGTGCAGGGCCCAAGCACTTGGGCCATCCTCCACTGCCACAGCAGAGAGCTGGACTGGAAGAGGGGCAACCTGGACAGAATCTGGCGCCCCGACCGGGACTAGAACCCCGAGTGCCGGCGCCGCAGGTGGAGGATTAGCCTAGTGAGCCACGGCGCCGGCCTGCAAAATGTAATTCTATAAAGCATATTGTTAATGTTAGAATGGTACATAGGCAACAAGAAATAAAAATAAAAGTAGAATAACATTCAGGGATATATGGTGCTGTCAGTGTGGAGAGGGTTGTAAGTGTGTTTGGAGGAGCCCTTGGTCAGAGAAGTCTACTGAGAATCAATGAGTCTTGTCTCAGCTTTGAATGAAAAGGCCTACAATTGATTTTCAGACTTAACTTTCCTTGACCTCAGCCATTTTTAATACAGAAGAGACCTTAATAGGATTTAAAACAATTATCCCATGATAAGGTTGTCTGAGTCTTGGCCTCTCATATAAATTTGAAGCAATGCTGGTACAATGCATTCTATAGGGACACGTAATTAAAAGGAAGTAAGGACAGATTTACAAGACTTTATGAAATGGACCATAAACTTTAGAAATTGGCCATAGCAGATGGAGATATAGTTAATCTTGTAGGAAGGAAGAGTGCATTAACTGTTCAGAAGGAATCACTGATAGAGAAATCAATGCATCTTGGATAAGACCCTCCAGTAAGAAAGGGGAGAAAGTATTTGTTGGGGGAGAGCAGATAGTCCTTTCATTATAATAGCAAATGTATCGGGCATTAATCACCACTAAATGTTATCTGAAAAATGCAACAAAAAAATCACTAGAGTTTTGTTTTTCCCTTTCAAGAAGATGAAGCGTATCTGGTTTTATTATCGTTTTGATGCCCTCAATTCCGATTTATATTTTGATCACTAAAATGCCTTAATCTTATTTTCTATCTTCTATTTGTAAATCTCTATATTACCTATAGAAAATTTTAAAAGGAAACAAAATGGGAAATAAGTGTTATCTTGAAAATACAGCTCCATTTGCTTTCAGAACCGTCATTCTGCTGTAAGAAGTTTGTATAAATAATCAAACAATCACTTTTCATCTAACCCATGGTTTTGATTTTGGAGCTTTTCACTTCTTTTCAGCCAGCATAGGCTAAAATTAACTATGAAAACTAAAGTCACAATCACTTTATGAAGCTATTCATGGTGTGTTCTTTCACCTATTATTAGCATGTGAAAAAATAACTGATTCAGCAAAGAATTCCTTTCAGAAAATAAACCATTAGGTTTTTAGTCGCTTTGGGGCTAATTTATGCACTGAATATGATTAAGAGAGGTGAACATTCAGCACCTAGCACAGCATAGCTCTGTCTCTACTACAACAACAAACATTCCCTTAAAAGTTAAAGTTTTCAATTATCCAACGGTCTCCAATAACTAGATTCCTTATACCCTTTAACAGAACATGTTGGCTACAGTTGTTAGTGTTATCTCTTTGGTGAGTTTTTCCTGTTCATCCTATTCACTGAGCACTTTCATTCTTTCCACTGAGCACTTGAAATCTGTGATAAGTTGTGTTTCTCCTCTTGATTGCAGGCAGAAACTGTATCTGTATCGTGCATTGCCAGGGTCTAGCATGAAGTTGATCGCAGTAGATACTGATGATTATGTGAGTATTATCAATGTGTCTTCATGGCTCTCAGAGTGAAACAAATGAGAACAATATTGATCAAGTAAAACTTTACATGTGCACAGGTTTATGTGCAGAGTTGTACATTTCAGCATTTTCTTTAGTCATGTGCTGCAAATAGCACTGATTAGCAAACACTAAACCTGTTTTTGATCAAGTCCACCATAATTTCTTATTTCTGTGTGAGATTCAGAATAATGCCATCAATTATCCAAGGAACAAACCTTTATTTGAGCCTCTATCATATCCTACTTCCTGTGCTGAGTGTTAGAGATAGGAAAACGAATCAAGATGTCATGCATTTTCTTAAAAGGGCTTTAAAAAGACACAAAATGAATGAACCACGGTCACTATCCCTAATGGAGCTAGTTTGTTCAAAGGCTGTATTGTAGAAAAACGTCATAACAGGGTTCAATCCCACTACCAGTTGGCTTTGACCTAAACATATGTATCCCTGCATCTTCTAAATACTCTCCACAAAAACAGAAAAAAAATCCCACCAGGAAAGAAAGGGCTCCCCACATTAATCACACCCATGTGGCAAATCACCTAAGCTATTTTGTACAAGATTGGGGAGCAAGAATGAAGCTTACATTAGCAACCTGAGAATGCCCACTATATCTCACTTCTGCTGCATATGAATAAACTGTAATTGTGTAAGTCACTTCAGATGCTTCAAATGGTTACTACAGTTGATGCATGCAATTGTTAGAAATTCCCCTGCCCCAGCACTATGTTTAACAGATATGGCATTTTCAATTCATATTTCAATTAGAAGTTAACCATCTCCAGGAAAGGTGAACTTAATGAACTTTGGCTTTAAGAAATCTCTCTATCAGAATCTGGGCCAAGCTTGCTAGATCCTCACTTAAATGCTAAGCTTCTCCCCAACCTAAGAAAATTGCTGCCACCTACTGATAAGAATGAAAAACAAATCCCTCCCCCATCATATACAAACAAAAATAATAACAGACAAAAATTCCCTGAAGAATTCAAATTGTCCATACTGCAGTTTACATGTAATTCTGTACCTTTTTATTTATTAAATCTCTGTTTCTTTCTGGAAGGAATTTTTCTTAAGGAAACAGAGTGTTATTTTGGTTACAAATTTTTAGGTTAAATTAATTCAAGGGGGGCTGGCACTGTGGCATAGCAGGGAAAGCCACCACCTGCAGTGCTGGCATCCCATGTAGGCACTGGTTTGAGTCCCAGCTGCTTTACTTCCTACCCAACTCCCTTATAATGCACCTGGGAAAGCACTGGAGGAGGGCCTAAGTCCTTGGGCCCCTGCACCCACGTGGGAGACCTGGAAGAAGCTCCTGGCTCCTGGCTTCAGAATGGCCCAGCTCCAGCCATTGCAGCCATCTGGGGAGTGAACCAGTGGATGGAAAATTCTCTCTCTCTCTTTCTCTCTCTGTCTCTGTGTGTGTGTGCATGTGTGTGTCCCTCTCTGTGTGTAACTCTTTCAAATAAATAAAAATAGAGACCTATAACTTTAAATTCTTTCATCCTAATATGTATCTCTATCTTTATATGCAGAGTAAAAGTTTTAAAGGTGCTTAGATAGGGAATAGAGTTCTACATCTACCACTGTGTCATTCATTCAACTAAGCACAATGGGCACTTACTACATACATAGGACTGTTCTAAGTCCAAGATACATGAGTACATTGATGAATTTAACAGCATTTCCTTTCTAGTGTGGTAGAAAGATAATAAACAAGGAAACACATAAACAAATTCACTTCAGAGACTTTGCAATAATGGCTGCAAGGGAAAAGAAAGTGGGACATAGGAATGGAGAACAATGAGAGTCCCTCCTTTAAATGGGAAGCCTCCAACAAGCTTTGGTCCTAGATGTGTGACTAAGGGCAAGTCACACATCTCGGGAGGTCAGTTTTCTCATGTGGGGTACAGCAATAATAATAGTCCTGACATGCTAAGATTGTTATGGGGGTTATAAATAATACATATCAGGCATTCAGCATATCCTCTGTCATATTATAGGCATGAAATGAATGGGAAACATTATTAATGATCTTTTGTTCTTCTTATGAAGCTATGATGAACATTGTGGATACCAAATGCTCTGGTGAATCAAACAGCATTTTTTTCCTGGAATTAATATGGAGCATTTTATCTTAAAACAGTGTTTTATGAATGTTGTTTGAATGTAAAGTGGTTTTCTACAGGACAACATACCTTTAATGTACAGTATATTCCTCTAATTCCATGGTGTCCCTCTGAGGTACTGGGTGATTCTAGTCCTTTCCCACAGCAGCCAAATGGCAAAAGTAGGAAAATTCTGGAATTGTGGAGTGATCTACGTGTGTACTGTCTTGGAATGGAAACTCCTCTGAGTGCCTGTAGCTCTCTGTGAGGTGAGTGCTGCATTCTTTCATAGACTCATGCATGATGCACTCTGATGTCTACCTCTATTCCTTCTCCCTTCAAAGGATGCTATTCTGTAAGGAAAAGGCAAACCACTAAGATCAACAAGAAAAGAGGCAGCTCACTCTCAAACCTGCCTTTCCTCTTTGTTCCTCTGACCCTGACCTGCCAGTCAGCTTTCTAGTTTAGCAGGTCCCCTTGGTGTGTGCAGAGGTCAGCTTCCTTCTCCTCTCCGCAGCCTGAGCCTGTATTAATCTTCACTTTCTTTTAACTTGGAGCCTGTGCTGTGTTTTACCTCCACTACAGCTTAATATTGGAGACTCCTCAACCCTGAAACAGAGAAATTCAACAGGAATAGTTTTTAAATGAAGAAGTCCTTTCAAAAACATTTATTTCACATCCTCTCACAGCAAGTCAGATAGGTGAGTGGAGCAAATATTACTCATCACAGGTTTAGATGGGGAAATGGAGGCTTAGGAAGTCAAGTGAACAGCAACGAGCACACAGCAAGCCAGTGGTGAGACCTAACTATCACTACATGTAAATTGGTTGGAAAACTTTGATACCTAGGCATATTTCCATATGGGTAAAATCCTAGTTTAGAAAATCATTCTTATTTTTCTCACTGACACCAGCAAGAATGCAGTGGAAGGAGTGATTGGGACCTCTGATGCCAGAGCCAGAGGGCCCAGGGTGTTGAAATCATATCACTGCCATTTTGCTAGCTATGTGAACTCAAGCACATGACTTCTCCTCCCTGTGCACTGATTTTCTCATCTGAAAGCTGGAGAAAATAATCATTCCGGCTTATTGCATTGCGATGAGGGCTACATGAGTAATGCCTAGTTGTTTATAACAATGCCTGACACATAGTAAGAGCTCAATTAATGCTAATTATCATTATTATTGCAGGGGTGCAAGCCCCTGACCTTTTCACTGTTGATTTTATTCTGTCAAGGCAGATTCTATATTAGAAACATCTCTTCAGGTCCTTGGTTCAGGTCAGCCTAGCTCACTGGGGTGGAACTCTCGTTGAGGGTCTTTGTTCACTGGTGAACACTCCACTGGTTGTTCTGTTCATACCAATCAATCTAGACGAAAGGGCTGACAGCTTACAATGATGTCAGCTGTGAGCAACATAGCAAACCACAATAAAGAGGCAGTCCTGGTGACCTAGCAATAACTCTCCAGTGAATGCTGAATTGGGGAACGCCTCGAAGTTGAAGGTCACTAGGGCAGCAGTTCATGACACCATTTTTTTTTAAGCAATAGCACACAGGTGCCGACTGGAAAATCAGCCACATGCCCTGAGCACAGCACATCTGCTTAGATGCTGTGTCTGCCCAACAGCGGACTCTTTGGGTATGCCCAGGCAAGATAATAATATTCAGTTGTGGACATATTAGACATATCAAATCCTGTTCCCCAGAGCATAACAGCTCCAGTTGAAGCTTTCTACACCTGGCTTGGAGGCCAACAAGAATGTTGATCCTAGCTCTCAATCCCACACTGTTAAGAAGGTGGCCCATGGTGGACTGAAAGGCAAGGCCTTTCCAAATCGAATTCCCATGCCTCACATTGCTTCTATTTACACAATAGGAAAACACTGTATATTCGCTTAAGGGGGGAAATATTTACAATATTTTACCATGATGGGATTTTGCCACCGTAGTGTATCTATGCCAGGTGAATTTCCAAAGGGATTTGCAGCTGCAGCACCCAGAGAGGCACACCTGCAAGAAATTTACCAGGCAGTAGGGAAAAGGGTTTCATGGTATTCTCCCCAAAGGGGAATTTCTGCAACCTTTGTCTGACAGGCAAGTAATGAGTATTCACACAGGAGCATATTGCTTATATTCCCCTGACAAGTAAGAGCGTTTTTCACCCTGGCAAAAACATGGAGGATAAACTGCAGGTATATTTCTTGTGTTAATCCAGGTGCAAGATTTCATTGCTTGAGTGGAGCCAAAGGCAAAAAGTCAATAAAGTACTCAAAGACTATAATAAAAGACAAAAAAAAGTAGATCTTAAGGTGAGGACAAAAGACAAGTCTTTAGGGATCCTGGCACTGAAGCTGATTTTAGTTTCCAGAAAACGGACGAAACTTTTGGGTACCTCTCTGCTTATCTCTGGACAGGGAGACTGTGCCTATTAAGAATGATAGTATGTGAATTAATGGTATAACTAGTACTCAAACAGTACTTTATACTTTGTGTTTCTGTGTGGGTGAAAACTGTTAAAATCTTTACTTAGTATATACTAAATTGATCTTCTGTATATAAAGATAATTGAAAATGAATCTGGATGAAGAATGGGATGGGAGAGGGAGTGGGAGATGGGATGGTTGTGGGTGGGAGAGTGGTTATGGGGGGAAAAGCCACTATAATCCAAAAGTTGTACTTTGGAAATTTATATTTATTAAATAAAAGTTAAAAAAAGAATGATAGTATACGGAGCTGGTGCTTTGGCATAGCAGGTAAAGCTGCCACCTACCATGCTGGCATCCCATATGGGCACCAGTTCAAGTCCCAGCTACTCCACTTCCAATCTATCTCTCTGCTATGGCCTGAGAAAGCAATAGAAGATGGCCTAGGTTCTTGGGCCCCAGAACCCATGTGGGAGACCCGGAAGAAGCTCCTGGCTCCTGGCTTTAGCGCCACAGCTCCGGCCATTGCGGCCATTTAGGGAGTGAACCGGCAGATAGAAGACATCTCTCTCTCTCTCTCTCTCTCTCGCTCTGCCCCTGCCTCTCTATAACTCTTCCTTTCAAATAAATAAATAAATTTTAAAGAAAGAATGATAGTTTATGAAAGATCATAGATACTACCCATAAAATGAGCAGCAGCATATCAGCACCTTATTCTTGTAGCAATTTTCTATTTTTATAAAAATAACATATACTTTGTGTATGTGTTAGAATATTGCACTGTACTCCATAAAAATATACAAGTATTACATGTTAAATCAAAATTTTAAATAAATAAATAAGTTTGAAAAGCACAAAAAGCCAATGCAAAAATAAAATTGCTTTACATTATATGAGAGGGAAAATCCTTGATGAAATAGTGATGTACTGTCATAAAAAAGCATATATACTAAGTCATAAACATATATCTCCACAACAGTGATAATACTCACAATTAGCCTTAAAAGCTGAAAATGAAACACAATCAATTCACCGAGCTCAGTAAATATTCATGTGAGTTACTGCTCTTTCCTAATAATGGTCGCCAAGAGTTAACAGAAGGACTCTAGAGAGAAGAGAAATGTCAGCAGACATTTCACTGTGGTTAACAGGCATTACTCAAGGAATGTAGATTTATCTTTGACCACATGTGATAGTACCTGTAGTTTTAGGTATTCACTGAAAGGATATCCTGTATGTATCTGAGTTTCTTATCTAAGCACTGCCATGTGCTGCTCTGTGAAACTAATAGTATGAGCTGGTTGCAGGATGATTTCAATAGGCTCAACACAGATATCAAGAAGATAACCAATGAGCACTGTGAAATATTTGCATAATGTATGGATCAAAGAAGAGCTGAGCTAGTGAGGCAGTAAGGGTTTGATGGAAAGGAGCAGGAAATATGCTTTTACTCTTCCAGTGAAGTGGCTTGATCTATTATTCTGTTATTCTCTCCAGTGATTCCAGAGATGTAGCTTCATCTGCTGACATGTCAATTCTCAATTCATTGCTCTTGGTTTCCATTTTAACTTTCTCATTCCTTCTGCATTCCTTCTTTTCTATGTCATTCCAAATGCCATTCTTTAATTTAATTCCCATGACTTTCCACTACTTCTGTATTATTTGTAAGGGTCCTCATGGCAGGGCCCCAGGCGCACTTTTCCTAAGCAGCTAGGAGATTCACTTGGCCCTAGAGATTCCCCTTGAACAGGGTATTGTTCTGAAACAGACCATTCCCCATTTGCTCAGCTCTTGACACCCTGGATGCCATCTTACTGATATTTTTATACTAAGCTTATAAGCTCAAGTATGTTGGTGGTTAATAGGTTACTTCATTCCTAGTAATTTACTGCATTTTAATGGAAATTTTCTGTGATAATGTCACGGTCCTCAAATAGTTACTCCAATAATGAAACTACTAGGCTCCTTAGGAGGCCAGGAAGGGATCCCTCTGGTAACGGGAAAACTCTGGGATAAGTCAGTGGCCTCCTCACCACACCTTCAACAACGTTCAATAGCAGCATAGGTCCAAGTCGCAAACGTGCAGATTGTCAGTTGGCAGGGTTCTGCTATATCCATCCTTGAGAAGTAGATGGCAGAATGTGAGGAGGTCCTGCCAGGCAAGATGAACTACGAACTGTGCAAGGTCAGACAACACCTGTCCGACTGAAGGAAGGTCACTGTCTAATACTAAAAATGATCATTAAATATTAAAGTGAAAAATTTTCTGAAAAATATACATAAAATACTCATTACCAGAAATACTCATTACCAGATAATTATGGGTATTCAAACGGTAAGACTACCACAAGTTTCTAAGTCAATTGCTAATGCCTTTTCAGCTCTCTTTACTCCTTTCCACAGAGTAGGAGCAGGAAAATCATTATGCCAAGGCTGATTTTTACCAAGTGTTTGAGGAGGCGCTTGAGTTTAATTGCAGCCAACCAACCTACTTCCCAGGAGCCGTTAGGCAGGTGTGGAGCAAGGGAAAGGCAGGATGTGGGTGGGAGATGTATTAAGTCCCTCTCAATGCATGCTAATGTGCTTTCAGCTACCTTTGCTTTATCCAAAAATACTGAATAAAGTCTGAAGTAATTGAACTCCCCTATTGCCATGAACTTTGTGCTTTCAAATCTATTACTTCTTGGCAAAGGGATTTAGGGATAAAGGAATGTCTAGCTAGGAGCCCTGATCATTAAGGGTCACATAGAAACATGCACAAAATTTCCTGAAAATGTGCATATGATTCATGAACCGACAGACCTGGAGGACTGCGTATAGGTCTATGCATTAATTCTGAGTAGTGATGAGCTTGAAAAAAATCCAAAGAAAGACAATGAGGCTTATCCCATAAATTATCTGCCTTGGCCATCTTTGTCCCTTCAGTGTTAAGACTGTCCTTAGAGGAGCAGTTATTTAGCCTATTTATTAAGATACCCACACTCCACATCTGAGTGCCTGAGTTCCATTCCCAGCTCTATTTTGTGACTCCAGCTTCCTGTAATACAGATCCTGGAAGGCAGGGGTGATGGGTTAAGTAATTGGATTTTTGCAACCCTTGTGGGATTAACTGGACAGCATTCCCAGCTACCAGCTTTGGTCCATCAGTGGATAGAAGTGCTCTAATCTCTCTCTCAAATACTTACATACATATATATTATACTAAAAGCTCTAATAGACAAATTTTGGAATCTCAGTGGTGTAACAGGATTGAAGTTTCACTCAAGTGAAGGCCAGTATATCCAGATCACAAACATTCTGCAGGCTCCTTTGGGCAAGGAAGCATCCTAGTCACTCAGTTATCTATACTGGGGGAGGCTCTGTCAGCTTCCCCATGTTGATCCCAAGGTCACATTCAGCATCAACATCGAGTTACTAGATGGGAGAAGAGAAACAGTGGAGAATCACATCAGAGGATTTTATGGGACAGGTTTAACACTGACACATCATTTATGCACATTCCACTGACCAGAACTCAAACAGTGATGCATCACTTTGTGGAAGCTAGGAAATGCAGTCTGCACCCAGGAGAAAAGGAAACCAGATTTGCTGGGGCAGATGTCTGGCTCAGCAGATAAAACCCTGATTGGGATGCTCACATCCCATATCTTGGTGCTGGGATCAAGTCCCAGGTCTACTCCCAATTCCAACTTCCTGCTAATATGCACCCTGGAAAGCAGCAGCTGATGACTCAAATAATTGGGTTCCTGTCACTCCTGTGGGCGATGTGGATTGAGTTCCTGGTTCCTAACTTCAGCCTGGCCCAGCCCCTGGTTGTTGCAGGCATTTTCGGAAGTGAAGCAGTGGGTTTAGGGAACCCCTAGCAACAGAATCACTTAGAAACTTGGTAAAATGCATATTCCCAGGCATCATCCACAAACTACAGAATCTGAGTCTCTGCAGTTCAAGAATTTGTATTTTCCACAGGAATCCCAGGTGATTCTGTAGTACTCTAATACATGAGATCACCACCCTAGAACACTTGCACCCTCTGCCCTTGGTTATATGAGATTTACGATGCTTCTCTAAATTTCTATTTTCTTTTTTTTTTAGGCACCAGAATGTTTATTAACCCACCTTCCTGCTTTCTTTTAACACTCTAAATATTATATAAACATTATAAGCCAAATTAGTATCTTTTTGACTCAAGGTTGTGATAGAAACCACCATATTACAAAGTGATGGCAGATCTATGCCTGCTTTTTCTGGCCTCTCTCAACCTCTGGCTGTCTCGTATAGAGGTTACTTTAACCCCTGTAAAATGAAGACTAAAAGGACTAATAAGGACTAACCTCACTCATTGTTCTGAGGGTTTTGAGAAGGCCCAGCACTAAGCCAGGCTCTCAGAAACATTCAAGCTTCAACAGTTCCTCCTTGCCCTCGGATAACACTCCTCCTCTTCCACCATGGGCTGAGGAACCAGCGGACCTGTAAACCAAGCACATGGGTCTAACACTACAGGCCAGGTGAAGGCCTATCTGGTAAAGTATATGGGCTTTGTGACACCACTACCAACTTCCTGCCTGAGAAAGGACTGGCCTAGCAGTTCTAAGACTTCTGGGTTCCCTGGGCTCATGGTTCCCCATAGATGTCACCCGTGTACCTCCAGCATGACCAGGGCTTGAATAGGGCCCTCTTAGTTCCCTGTGTCACACTTGGAATATGAGGAATGCAGAGGCCAAAGACTGAGTGACTGGCCCCAGTGACTCGAAGGGGTCGTCACTGAAAATCCAATTGCAAAGGTGGTGCCACTTGCTCTTGGGGAGGAGAGGTAGGGCCTGGGCACTGGAAGGTGAAAGGTAGGCTTGGCTCTCAGTAGCGGTAGTGATCAGGCTTGAAAGGGCCATCACGGGACATGCCCAGGTACTGGGCCTGCTTCTCAGTCAGCTTGGTCAGCTTCACTTTCAGCTTGCTCAGGTGGGCTTCAGCCACTGCCTCGTCCAGCTTCTTGGGCAGGAAGTGAACACCTACAGCATACTTGTCAGGGTGGGTCCACAGCTCAATCTGCGCCAGCACCTGGTTTGTGAAGGAGTTGCTCATCATGAAGCTGGGGTGGCCCATGGCACAGCCCAGATTGACCAGCCGGCCCTCGGCAAGCAGGATGATGTGGCGCCCATTCTTCAGCCAATAGCGGTCCACCTGGGGCTTGACGTTCACCTTCTCCACTGCATTCTCATTGAGCCACTTGACGTCAATCTCCACGTTGAAGTGTCCCATGTTACACACGATGGCATCATCCTTCATCTGCTCAAAGTGCCGCCCAAGGATGATGTCCACACAGCCTGTGGTAGTGACAAAGATGTTGCCCTCCTTGCAGGCTTCATCCATGGAGGTCACCTCGTAGCCCTCCATGGCAGCCTGCAGTGCGTTGATGGGGTCGATCTCAGTGATGATGACACGGGCCCCAAAACCCCTCAGGGCCTGGGCACAGCCCCTGCCCACGTCGCCATAGCCTGCAACCACCACCACCTTGCCTGTGATCATCACATCTGTAGCCCGCTTGATGCCATCGATGAGGGACTCCCGGCAGCCATAGAGGTTGTCAAATTTGCTCTTGGTGACGGAGTCACTGACATTGATTGCAGGCACCTTCAGGACCCCATTGGCCATCATCTTGTAGAGGTTGTAGACCCCACTCATGGTCTCCTCAGAGATGCCCCTGATGCCTGACAGGAGCTGTGGGTACTTGGTGTGTATGAGGTTGGTGAGGTCACCGCCATCGTCCAGGATCATGTTGAGGGGCCCGTCCTTAAAGTAGAGCGTCTGCTCAATGCACCACAGGTACTCCTCGTCTGTTTCGCCCTTCCAGGCATACACTGGAATGCCGGCCTTGGCAATGGCAACCGCTGTGTGGTCTGGGTGGAAAAGATGTTGCAGCTGGACCACTGCACCTTGGCGCCCAGGGCAACAAGGGTCTCAATGAGGACGGCAGTCTCCACGGTCATGTGCAGGCAGCCGGCAATGCGGGCGCCCTTCAGTGGCTTGGAGGCCGTGTACATCTCCCGCATGCGCATCAGGCCAGGCATCTCGTTCTCGGCGATGTCCAGGGCCTTGCGTCCCCACGCAGCCAGGCCAATGTCCGCGACTTTGTAGGGCAGTTTGTCAGACATTCTGGCGGCATTGCTGCACGCGGTGATGGACACGAGCGAAAAGGGGATCAGGCCTAGAGCAGAAATCAGGCACTGGGCTGGCGGCGCTGGGCAGGAGGGCTTCTCTAAATTTCTAATCTCCAACAAAATCTTGGGCTTTGTGCAGGCTTAGGTGATTTTTTTTCTTCTATCATATCCCCCATAGTGTTTAATGCCGCATTGGGCATTGGTTTGTAGATTGATCAGTGGAATGGAAAGCTGTCAAATAAAATGAACTAGAAAATGAGTTTTCATTTTTTAAAGATATACATGGTTTACATATCATGCTTACAATGTTATGGAATTCTTTTTAAGAAGATTCATTTATTTATTTGAAAGGCTAAGTAACAGAGAGAGAGAGGGAGAGAGAGAGAAAAAAAGATTTTCCATCTGCTGGTTCAATCCTCACAAAGGGCCAATTTGGTTAGGGCTGTGGCAGGCTAAAGATGAGAGCCATGGAACGCCATTCAGCAGGAGCTGTTTTTCCTAGGTGCATTAGCAGAAAGTTCCATCAGAAGCAGAGCAGCTAGGACATGAACCAAACCAGGGCCCATATGGGATGTCAGCGGCAGCTTAACCCACCAGACAATGAGGAGGAGTCTTTCTCTTTTACAGAGAAAAGTCTAAGAAGGGATATAATGAGAACACAGAAGATCATGAAAGGCAGAGTTTGAAGGCATCAGCACTGGGCCATTTCTTCACAGTTATACTAGAATTTGTTTCCCCTCTCCAACAATAATAACACAACCAATTACAATCAGAAAAGGTAAAAAGAAGAAGGAAAATGAAGGACTACTTTGCACCATGATTCATGAACTCAAGGAGTATTTTTCCTTCAAAAAGCTTCCTGCAAGCGAAGGCCCCCATGAAATCTGTTCATAAGAATTAGGGAATTCTTACATAGTTCCCACTAGAGAATTAGGGAATTATTATATAGTTCCCACTGGAGAATGGCATTGGAAAAGATGGTAGGGCCAAAAAATTTGAAATTTCAGATCCTAAAACAGATTGAATTTTTGTGGAGGGGCGAGGTGAAATGAGAAAGACTTTGGTACTTTATCTAGAATAAGCTTAAAAACATGGAGATTCACAGAATATAGATCTCCTGGTGTAGTGAAACCAGATATAGCAAAAGAGGATAAAATTTGTCATAGCTTAGACTTTTAATAAGCGGCAAGAGGGGGAAAGTCAGATAAGAGAATAGAACTGACATACCATGAAGGTTCTTAATTGGGAATATATAAAACCTGTGCTATCAAAGATGGAGCAACAGCTTCAAAATCATTCTTAACAACCCCAATGAGTCAACCTCTTAAAATTTCACCAGCTCAACAATAGGAGTATTTCAGTATTTGCTCCTAAAATATGTCTACAATTGCTTTAAGAATGTCTTTGAATCTTTAAGCAACTTGGTAATAGTCCTCACTGCATCTGTGTATTATGACAGTGGTGCAGGACCAGAAATGTTCTTAGCCCACAGCAAGGATAGATTAAAGGTCAGAGTTAGTTTCTAGGTAGTGAAATAAAATGCCAGTTAAATGAAATCAACTGACTGGTTAAAAATAAAGACCTTAAGAAAGCTCATGGATGCATTTCATTTTTATTAAGATTCTCAGTCTCTTAACAAGCTAATTTTTAAAAAAAGAAACAGATATTTGTTAAAATCCCATTATTGCCCAAGCAAAATGGAATAGATTCTTTTATAAAATCCTCTGGGTAAATTGTCCGTTCATGTTTCTCAAATGTCCTTGATCCCAATTCATCATATAAAAATATGATTTCACTAGAGGTACTTACTCTATTTTCAAATTTCTAAGTCAATGTAAAGTGCTAGAAGACTCTTAGCTTTAAAAATAGCTCAAGTCACCAATTCCTTATTAGAATTGCTTAATAACTTGATGGGTAAACATCTAAATAACTGCTTCAGTGGTGAAGAATACTGGAATCATGATCAGAACAGTCCTGAGCTGAAATCCCAATTGGATTCAAGGGTAAATGTCACAAGAAAAGCATCTCATCACTTGTCGAATCATCATTATCATCATCATCACCATCAGTGTGTATGTGTGTGTGCGTGTGTGTGTGCGTGTGTGTGTGTGTGACAGGGAGGGATGGGGAAGGAGAAAGAGACCAAGAGAAAGAGGGCTAGAGGCTAGAGGTACAGAGAGAGCAAGATAGCAAGAAAGCCAGTGAAAGAGGTTTCTCTGTGTGACAAGTGTGTTAATTCTGTCATATGATGGATTTGGAGAAGTTTGGACAGATGACATTTCACATGTAACTAAAAGGCAGTGAAATAAAAATGATCACCTGTTGACTACAGCTGCCAGTTTTCCAACTATGTATCTTTTTTCCAGAGAGTTTCTTTGGAAATCAAAATACCAAAGCAGGAACAAGTTGCTAACCCCTTACTGCAAACTTGCTGATCAGATTTGCTTTAGTCACCAAGAGTGGCAGAAACTGACTAGCTGTCCATCAAACCCATATCATCTCCAACCTGGATGTGCAGCTTCAGTGTATCTCCCAGGTTTCCTTTGCCATCAGATGCGGCCATGGACTATTAATACAAGCTGCACTGCCAGTCCTAGCTCATAAAAATCTGCACATGCCTGCTTATCCCCACCTTTTATTCTTCTGCTAGCTCAATACAGAAGATCATGACAACCTTGGAAAAGACATATTGAAGATGATAGAACCACAAGATGAGTCCCTACACCGGGAGCCTTCAGTCAATGAAGAGCACCCAGTATGGACTTAAGGCACATGAAAGATCAACTATTCTGCCAAACCACTGAGATTTGGGGGTTTTATTATTACTGTAGCTCCATTACTCTAACATCCAGTACAGCCTTTAGGGAATGGAATGCAGCACAGATAATCCTTTGATGTCAGAGGGCAGAACTAGCATTGGATGGATCCTATAGTAAGAGGTTCTGGACATCCATAGGGCAGCTCGGTGTGTCTGGAATACTAGGAGGTAAAGAGACAACAAAGACAAACTTCTGCTTTGCTGTTTTGCCTGGGGAAAGCCTTTGTTACAGTTATAAACCTGAAGCCACAGATGAATCACTTCAGTGTGGTACTATGTATATCTCTGATCCCTACTCATGTTCCTGTTCAAAGAGCACAGATTTATAATTTTAATTATCTAAAACTTGTAGAGATTTAAACATCTCTTTTAACTGTTCAATAAGTATTAGAAAAGCAATCCATTTTTCTTTTAGCCGAGTCATAATTTACAGTTCTCTGTGACTTGCACAACTCACTGCAGCTAATACTCAAGGGAGAACTTGAGAGAGAAGCAGGGAGCACTTTAATTAGCCCACAATTAATTCCATTTAGCCTGCATCCATGAAATGTAACCACCCTAAAGAACAGTAAATCATTCAATTACCAATATTGACGTGTTATTCAGCCATGAAGCCAAAAGCTATAGTATTGATATTGAGTGTTCTCACATCGGATTTAGGTGGCAACTCAAAGGCCACCTGCTCTGGCTGAGGAATACTTGGAAAGCATTTTAGTGATTCAGAAGCTGTCACGTAGTTCACAGGATAGGCACTTGATTTAAAAGCCTTTATGATTTGAATTAGGAGACTTGAAGTTATAGATCGAATAGGACTTGGCTCCCCTAACTCAAGCAGATGTTTAAACGCTGAAGTCTTTTGTTAATGGTCAGTGGGATTGAGGGTGGGGACTTGATGTAACCGTGGCATCTGAGAGATGGGCCTAGCCGGAGGTCTTTTCTTGATTGGGTGCTTGTCTTCAGAAGCTAGTTCTCATGAGAGGATTGGTTATTTAAGTCAAGTTCAGCCTAGCTTCTCTGCTTCCTGGGTCACCCCGTGGTCATTCCTCCACACCCACTCTGCCATTGCCAGCCTCTATCAGATGCCAGGCTCATGGGGCAACCAGATTTTGAACTGTGAACCTGCAGATTTCAAGCTAAAAATAAACTGTTTACTTCCCAAGAAGCACTTCGTGTGTATTTTAGTTAAAGTAACAAGAAACTGACTAATCCACTTGGTATATTACCTCCTCCAATAATAGTGGTTTTAAAAAGGTGAGGATAGGATCCTGGTAGTGAAATTTATGACATATAGAGACACATGTCTACAATCAAACAGCTACCTCCTGAATTGCCCTTAACTGATATATCATGACTTTAGTGAAGAAGGATCACATCCAAATGGAAAGAAAACTCAATCAGGGGGGCCGGCACTGTAACATAGTGGGTAAAGCCGCCATCTGCAGTGCTAGCATCCCAAATGGGCACCAGTTCAAGTCCTGGCTGCTCCCCTTCCTATCCAGCTCTATGCTATGGCCTGGGAAAGCAGTAGAAGATGGCCCAAGCGCTTGGGCTCCTGCACCCACGTGGAAGACCCAGAGGAAGCTGCTTGCTCCTGGCTTTGGATTGGTACAGCTACAGCCATTGTGGCCATACAGAGAGTGAGCCAGTGGATGGAAGATCTCTCTCTCTCTCTCTCTCTCTCTCTCTGCCTTTCCCTTCTCTGTGCAACTCTGCCTTTCAAATAAATAAATAAATCTTTAAAGAAGAAAGATGAAAAAATTTAACAATGATCAGCTACCAACACAGTATGCAATACTATAGCATATCATGCAGCTATGGGACAGGACTGTTTGGTTGGGGAGTATGGGGAATGAAGGACAAATGTGGGCCATAAGGCACTTTTAGAGAGGAAAGCAGAAGTACCACCGAGGAGAGCCAGGGAAAATCTGAGGGATAAAGGTCCTGGATAGGCGTGTGAGAGAAAAGATGTGTGAGAGAAAAGAGGTAGAGAAGGAGAGGGGAAAGAGACTGAAAACCAACCGCATAATTTGGCTGATTATCCCCCCTGATTCTCAACTCAGTAATAGACTGGATTGTGGGAGGTGATATTTTGGTGTTCCCTTTCTGACTCAACCATCGTGATGAAAAGTAAAACTAAACCACTATGGCTCTTTTGATTTGGGCTTTGGATTTTTAATTCCTAAGTAATGTGCAAACTAGAATCACAGATGAGCTGGCAATGAGGTGGGGGTCAAGGTTCACATTTTAAGCCAAAATCCTATGGCTATCACATGTGCTCACCTCTGAAAAGACCATTCATCATTCTGATTAGTGTCTGGGAACTATGCACGCTGTCTGAATAGTCTGAGTCTGATTTGCCCAGTGCTCTTTCAGTGTTAACATTTGCTTTTAATAACGAAAAACTGCTTGATAATAATATTTATTACAAAATTGAGAAATGGGCACTTCCAATTTTTGTAGACTTCCTAATTATACAAACCCTATCTTATCAGATATTATTAGTGTTATGAGAAACACAGATGAACTGTAAATCGATCCTTTATTTTTAGTTCCAGACTGAACAGTTCCTGCAGAACTCTTATAAATATACATATATTTCATATCATTGTATTTCCTTACAGTGATAATTTTAACCAGCACTAAAAACTAACAAATTCTCATAGCTTTATAAAAAAAAACTTTACAGATGATTAAATTAAAAATTAGCTATTAGTGGAAGACGGCCCAAGTGCCTGGGCCCTTGCACCCGTGTGGGAGACCCAGAAGAAGCTCCAGGCTCCCGGCTTTGGAGTGGCACAGCTCCAGCCGTTGCAGCCAATTGGGGAGTGAACCAGCGGATGGAAGACCTCTCTCTCTGCCTCTCCTTCTCTCTGTAACTCTGACTTTCAAATAAATAAATAAATCTTTTTAAAAAATTTGGCTGTTGAATGAAAGAGTAATAAGGGTTAATATTGACTAAATGCTTACTAAGATACAATGCTGACACATCCAAAGGACTATTATTATCATCCCTACTTCACAGAAGGAGAAATTGAAGCTTACAGAGACCATTTATCCTTCCCGAGGTCACATAACTAGTAAGTAGAAGAAATAGGAATTGGACCCAAGAAGGATTTAGGGTAACCTGGCTTAACCATTGCTCCATACTGCTCAGTAGTAGCTATAACAGTAAAAGACTCAGCATGGGGTACAGGTTAGGCTGGCTCAAGGGTAAAGACGTCTGCTGTGAATTATTGATAATTAAAAACAAACAATGCTTTTATAATTTGACAGGCAGGGCTTTCTTGATGCCATCTGTTTCAAAATGACTGTGTAAAGGTGTCCTGGTTCTGACCCCCCCTCCCCTGCCAACAACAATAACAACAAAACAGAAAGGTCCTGAAAACAGATAAAGGATTTAACAGCTAACCAGTATCCTAACTCCCTGCTAGTCCTAGGTTTAGCAACTCTTCCCTTTGGTTTCCCAGGCAAGATTGTCACTATGCTGACCAAACCTCCAGAACTAATTAAGCTAGGAAAGTCCAAATGAAGACCTAGCTACAATCCAAGACCCAGTATTCATTCAGTCTGAAGAAAATAAACAGAGCAGGGATGCTACTTGGAATGCCATATGAGTTGGCTCGCTTTCTGTCCCCCTCCCCTTCCCCTCTGATAGATCACTCTGGGAAGGAGTCATAATGGCCTTTCCAAAGATAAGAGATTTCATTTCCCACAACCAAGCCAGGAAACAGTCCAGCTTGTCAGGCATTTAACTCTCCAACAACTTATTTGAAGCAATTTGCAATAAAGGCAGCAGCTGACTGGGGCCCTTGAGGCACTGCTTTGTGTGAAACACACACAGCAGGGCTACTTCTACTCCTAACCATTTGCAGAGCCCCCACCATAGCTCTCTAACATCTCCAAGCTGGTGCAGGAGAGATGCAAGACCTCCAGGCCTTTTAGAGGGGATTAATTTCAAAACTATTCTTCATCTAAACCTGCTCTAACTGGAGTTCCAGTGACAGCTTTTAGACAGTATCTGAGAATATACTTCCTTAACAAGGTGACAGTCTACCATCTGAACTAGAAATTTCCCAGAAGTAATCAATGACTGCCTTACTCTTATTTCACACACACACACACACACACACACACATCAATATATGAAAATAATGAGAGGAGAGCAGAACAAGGAAAAGAACCCTTCATTACCTTAGGTATATGGAAACAGAAGTAAATCATGGCACACAGACACGTTTGAGTGGTGGCTGATTATCTTCTCACATTCAAGATCTTCGCAGATAGGAAGCTTGGTGGTGGATGTTAGCCTTGCTCCACATTGTTATTTCTAGTTTTCTTTATCTTGGCTTAGGACACCTGGCTATATCAGCCTCACTCCCTCTTTCTGTCACTGTCAACGATTCCTTCATTTATCAGAGCTTGGCACCTTTTTTCCCAACCTAAACCCTGTCATCATTCTGGTAATGTCAACATCCATAGAGAAGGCTCTTCTGAATTCTTAACTTCTTAGTTCCTTGGCCCCCTCATTTCCGTGGATGTTCCCCTGTACTCCATCTTAACCATCCATCCCTAAGAGCTCTAAATCTGCTTCATTGTCCATATCACTAACTCCATCATCCTTTTCTCTGTCCATAATCTATTCTCTTTCCAATTTCCATGTTGAAGCATTTCCAATACAACCATTTTTTTTACTTCATTGAAATGTCCACTCCATCAGCATCTTCACTTTCTCCCAATCCATCAGCTGGATTTTCTTTATCTTGCTTTTAAATACAAATTAGATCCCTCCATCCATCCTTTCAATAACACTCATCAACACTCAAAACTCCCTTACCTCTCTGTCATTTCTTTTCATCCACCTGGAAAGATAGAAATGAATGCTATTGTACACTTTCTCCATGCTTGCATTAGAATTATCAATAATTTTTGGACAAAACTGAACAGGAGGAAGATTGGGACCACAGGCATTCGTGAACGCTACCTTCTTACCTGTTCTCAAATCACCTGCAATGCTAATATGTGTCTTTGGTCAATTGCAATTCCAACTCTCAACAGCCTATTTCAAATTTTCTCCTTCTCCTTGATCCTCTACCCATTAATCCCATCCTCCTAGCTCTGCTCAGATTACAGAGAAAATGGAAGCCATTAAACATAATTGTTTTCCTCTTCCTGATTACAAGCTAAAAGACTATCTACACCTGTATCTGTCCTTTTAGTTAAGAGAAAGCTCTACTACTTACTAACTGTGGGAATGTTGATCATCCGTCCTTTCTGTGCTTTTGTTTTCTATGAAACATGGACAATAATAGTACTTAATTGACAAAGTTGTAAAAGTTAATGAGTTTATATATGGAAATGGCTTAGAGCAGTGTATGGCATTGTTTTCCATGTGGGTGATATTACCTTCCTTTTCCTCCCTTATAAAAAAGTATTCTTTAAAAAAAATAGAAAAACAATTACTTTCAGGCTATCTGTATGAACAATTTATAAAATATTAAAAAAAATATTCTTCATAGCAAATTTCTCTAGCAGGGCATAGTATCCCATCTCTTCCATTTATACTGGGAACCTCTCATCATTTAACAAATATTTGCCAAGGACCCACCATGTGCCACTTTCTTAGGCATTGGGAATATAGGCAACTATGAACTTATAGCATTCAAAATATAGCAATAAATATATCAGGGCTAGACTGGAATGAGAAAGGCAGTCACAGATGAGATAGGAGAGGTAGTTGGATCCATAACATGTAAGGACTTATAGGATTGATGTTTGCTTCTATTATTGTTGCAATTTTGTTTTGCAGTTTTGTAAATGAGGAATAGTATTTGTAATTGCCTTACAGGTTGTGGCGAGGATGAAATGAGCTGTAATATATTGAAATTTCTTAGTTCACAGTAGCTGCTCTTATTATTATGATTAAAGTCTCAAACTTTGACTTCTTGTTCGTACCCCCCACATTAAACTATATTATCTGCTAACACATATCTCCCTCCTTATTCCTTGATCACGTGTCCAAGTCCTAATTATCTTTCTTCTAATTTTAGGATCCTGTTAAGCTTGATGTTTCTTTTTTTATATTTATTTTTAATTTGTATATGTCTCATAAATACAACATTATGTACATAGTAATTCACCATGCCCACCCTCCCACCCATTCTCCCCTTCCTTCCTGCTCTCTCTCTTGTTTTGTCTGAGAAAGAGAAAGAAAAAGAAATAGAGGGGCCAGCGCCCCGGCTCAATAGGCTAGTCCTCTGCCTGCGGCGCCATCACCTCGGTTTCTAGTCCCGGTTGGGACGCCGGTTCTGTCCCGGCTGCTCCTCTTCCAATACAGTTCTCTGCTGTGGCCCGGGAAGGCAGTGGAGGATGGTCCAAGTGCTTGGGCCCTGCACCCGCATGGTAGACCAGGAGAAGCACCTGGCTCCTGGCTTCAGATTGGCGCAGCACACTGGCCATAGCGGCCATTTGGGGTGTGAACCAACAGAAAAGGAAGACCTTTCTCTCTGTCTCTAACTCACTGTCTAACTCTGCCTGTCAAAAAAAAAAAAAAAAAAAGAGAAAAAAAGAACAAATGGAATTAAAAAAAAAAAACTTAGAAGTGTTTCTCAACTGTCTATATAAGAAGCCTGATGTTTCTCTGCACAATCTGACAGCCTATGTAACATTACATGCACCCTTTTGTCACCTAAAACAAGGATCTCAAACAGGAGTAAACACATTGCAACTGTCACTTGTTCCAACTTTACCACATTCATTTTCACAGGTGATTATCACATTTTGGAATTCATTTTCAAATCAAAGTAATTCCCTGGCAACAAGGCAGAGCAAACCTGAAAAGGGGCTAGAGCCTTCCTGGGAAACTCACCCTACAGAAGATGGTGGAAAGATGCAAGAAAGCAGACAAGGCCTGGGTTCAAGGCAAAACCACATCAATCACCCAAAGGACTGGGGCTGGAGATTAGTGAATAGGCAATGCTGGGTAGTGGGGGTTCTATCAAGGCCAGGAGACTAGGCAGAGGGAAGCAGCAGTTGCCTGGGATGAAAGAAGAGAAAATGATCTCATCTCTTCCTCAGTATGACTTCAGGCAAATCTGTTAAGATTTCAGAATTTTTGTTTAGCCTATTGTAAAAGAGTCTCTCTACAAATCACTTCCCTCTATGCCATGTAATTGGAAACTTCCACCATAATTCTATTTCATTCCTTTAGGTTAAATGACTATTGCTAAGACTTCTCTTTAAAATTCCATTATTCCTGGGAGAGTGAGATCTGATTCCACGACTAGGAAACAACCAATTGTTGGAAAAATTCTGTCACCTAGGAAAGCCCTAAAGAAATGGGACCAAATGGTAAGAAATTATATTTATACAGTGTTCATTTCAGGAAAATTCAGAGCAAGGAGACAGACTCAGGTTGTGATATGTCCAAGAGGGCCAAGGGCATGCAAGGTAAAGTATAAATGAAAGTATGAACCCCAGGTGGATAGACATTGGAGACAAAGAAGCAGATGCCAAATGACTTCCTAATGTCCCTATTCAGAGGACAGTGCTTCTCTACTTGGTTGACCTCTTCTCTCACTCATGGAACTCTCTCTTCTCTGAAGGAACATCTTTGACATGTTCTCCTTTATATTCTGTATAAAAATAGATATGATATTTATCTCTGAATATATTGAGTCTGTATGTAACTATTTTTAAAAAATGTATCCACTCCACTCCATCCTCACTTTCACTACCTTTAGTGCCTCATCATTCAGCCCTAGATCGCCCTAGATCACTACTATAATCCCTTTTTAACCACTGCCTCTGCAAAGCTCCTATGCCATTTCCAAATATACCAGAGTGTCCATGGTCTCAAATCTAGCTGTGTCTTTCTACTGTTTAGAATTCTTCTGGAACCCAAACATCCTGGGCCTTCCCAACCAGTGAATACAAATGAGGTCATATTAACTCTACTTATGAAGTTATAGTAGCCCTGTGTCCCTCCTACTTAAATGCAGGAAGTTCAAACTTCTACATATTATTTCTAGAAATCCTAAGGGGCTCTTACAGATATCCATAAATCCTTCTGTCATCCCTTACCAAGGCAGCTGACTGATCCAGAGCTCTACAACCTCAGATCCAGAAGATACCTAGGAGGAATCATTCCAATTGGAAGTTTGCTATGGCTGAAGTCCTACTAGCTATGGGCTCTGGACCTTAGAAACTCCTATGTGACCTAAGTGGCACATTATTTTGATATGTATTATTTGACTGTGGCTACCACACAGATGCTGCCAAGCAAAATCTGAAGATGTCGAGGTCGCTAGGAAGTGATATCATTTCTGTCCATTTCACCATCTGGGACCATAACGACATTGATAAAGCCTTCCTAGTAGATGCCCACCAACCTTCACCAATCTACCAAGTGACTCTCACCAAAAATATTTGTCCAAAAGAGAGATCATCGCACAGGCCTTCCTTCCACTCTGTGAGGCCAAAAACAACTGAGAGACTCAACCTAGGACAAGAGTAAAAATGGAGATCTACAATCCATATGTCCAAAACACTTTAATGAACTGTTATATGAAATCTGTTCTGTCCTCTTCCTTGACAAATATACCTTCATAACCTGAAAATTCACATTTTCAGAATCCTTGGACTCTTCAGAGTTCTTCACAAAAATGTGGAAGCACAGGGAAAGCCAGCACATCCCTCCTGACTCTATAATGCATCATTCTGCATTGTAGATGAGCACACATCCTAATTTGAGAGTGAAAGACCCATCCGTGCTCCCCATTATGGCCACTCTTTGTGCCTAGAAATATATATAGTAATTATTCATCTTTCCTTTGGGAGAACAGACCCTAGAAAGTGGCCTGTGAAAACTCCAGAACTGTTCCAAGCCATTAGAGGGGAGAGAGAGAGAGAGAGAGAGAGAACACAGCACTATCTGACACATAGTGAGCACTATAGAAATCTCAGCTATGATTAGTCATCTTGTGAAAATATATGCATCAAATTGATCATATGTGCAAATGAGGCAGATATCCATCCCTTGAAAAGGCATAGCAACTCTGATTGCCCATGCACAGAATTCCAACACATTTAGGTGAGAAGAGTTTTCAGCTGTAGAAATATAATATTCCAGTCCAGATTGCCTTAGTTTTTGCTATCAAATTCAAACATACTAAAATAAGTAGCACAGCATCATGTTGTAAGCAAATTCTTAATCTGTTGGTAAAGAAAATTAAGAAAACTAAATGAAATCATGTCCTCAAGCTAATTCTGATGAACCTGATATACACGTGGGGGTTATTAGTTTTTCTTCTATTATATAGAAGAGAAACAAGTAAGAAAGAAGACATGAAATGTGTAAAAATCAAGTAAGTGCAGGGTTTCCTAAATGATATGGAGAAAACTGAGAGTTGCTCTATTCAAAATTAATTTCCCCCAGGTGCCAGAAGTTCTACCAACTGGAACTCATTTCTTTGAGTTAAGGAATTATCTTTTATGGGAAGCACACTTTGAAACCTAATTATAGATTAGGTCCACTATCAACCATTAAATTATTAATGCTAAATTCATCTCCAGATAAGCAAGACCTGAGAACTAGGTCCTAGGGCCTAGATTCCCCAGGATATTTGCTGAATTCCATAAAAGAGAGAACACAAGTGCTCTGGAGACAAAGTCAGAAATCCAGAGCAAGCCCAGAATTTTTTACTTTAAGAGTTATATTGGGGGCAGGTGTTTGGCACAGTAGTTGTTGTGTTGCTTGGAACACCCACATCCCATGTCAGAGGGCCTGGGTTTGAATCCTGGCTCCACTCTCAATTCCAGATTCCTGCTACAGCATACCTTGGGAGGAAGCAGATGAAGGCTCAAGTACCTGGGTCTTTGCCACTCACATGGGAGATACAGATATACTTCCTGTCTCCTGGCTTGGCCTGGCCCAGCCCTGGCTGTTGCAGGCATTTAGGGAACAAACAGGTTGATGGGCAATATCTCCGACTGTGTCTTTCTCTGTATCTGCCTTCCAGGTGAACTCAATAAGCAAATACTCTTTTTTTAAAAAAAAAGGTTTATTTTATTTATTTGAAAGGAAGAATTAGAGAGAGAGGGAGAGAGGGAAGGAGAGAAAGAGGAAGAGAGAGAGAGAGACAGAAAGAGAGAGAGAGAATCTTCCAGCCCTGGTTCATTCCCCAAATGGCCACAACAGCTAGAGCTCGGCCAAGTCGAATCCTGGAGCCTGGAACTCCATCCAGATCTTTCACATGAGTAGCAGGGGCCAAAGAATTTAGGCCATCTTCTGCTGCTTTTCCAGGTGCATTAGCAAGGAGCTGGATCAGAAGTGGAGCAACCAAAACTCAAAGCAGTGCTCATAAGGGATGGTGACGCTTCAGGCGGCAGCTTGAACCCACTGCACAAAGCTGGCCCCTAGTATTTTTAACAAAGAATTGTAGCATTACAACTCAATGACAACAAAACACAATTAAAAATGGTTGAAGACTTGAACCATTTCTCATGGCCAATAAACACACGAAAAGATGTACAACATCACAAATCGTAAGGGAATATGCAAATCAAAATCATAATGAGCTAACATTTCACACCCATAAGGTGATTACTAACAACAAAAAACAAAAGCAAGTGTTGATGAAGATGTGGGGAAATTAGAACTCTTGCACCTTGCTGGTGAGACTGTAAAATGGTACAGCTGCTATTGAAAACAGTATGGCAGCTCCTCAAAAAACTAACAGAATTACCATGTCATCCACCAGTTCTGCTTCTGGGTGTATAACCAAGAGAATAAAAAACAGACACTCATCAGGTACAACACACCCATATTCACAATAGCTGAAACATGGAAGCAATCCAAGTATCAATCAACAGATGATTGGATAATCCAAATGAGGCATAGCCATATAATAAAATATGATTCAGTGTTTAAAAGGAGGGAAATTCTGACACATGCTATAACATCGATGAATCTGGGAGTTATCATGCTAAATAAAATAAGTCAGTCAGAGAAGGAATGTATTGTTTAACTTCCCCTATAGTCAATGCTTAGAATGGTCAAATACAGAGAGAAAGCATTTAATGTAGCGCAGCATTGCAGCACAGTGGGTTAAGCTTACCACTTGGGATGTTACATTCCATATCAGAATGCAAGTTTGAATCCCAGCTACTCCACTTCCAATCCAGCTTACTGGTTATGTGACTGAGAAAGCAGTGGATGGCAGCCCAAATACTTAGGTCTTTGGTATCCATGTGGGAGACCCAGATAGAATTCCAATCTCCTGACTCTGGTTAGTTACAGTCTTGGCTACTGCAGGCATTTGGGGAGTAACCCAGTGGATAGAAGAAACATGAAATCTGTTCTCTTGATATTACCAAAAATAAAAAGAAAGCACTTAATGTGTAAGGAGTTTCATCTTGGGAAGATGAAAGAATTCTGGAGATGGATGATGGTGATGGTTGAGCACCAGTGTAAATGTACTTAATGCCACTAAGCTATACACCTAAAAATGGTTAAATGGTAAGTTTTATGTTGTCTTTATTCTACCACAATAAAAAGCTCATTATTAATTGCTTACCATATTTCTAATCTTCATGATACTGTTATATGACTAGTACTCACAAAATTTTTAAAAATAGTAGTTTCTTAAAATGTTTGTGAAATTCTAGAATGTAGCATAACCATGTTTATTTTGTACTGTACGAAGCCTTGGAACAAATGTGGTGCTTTAGGAAAACAGAGCATGCTGTACTCTGACAGAAATTTGAGAAGTGAAAGCATAGAGCAGCATTTCTCAACTGTGGGATTATCAGTATTTTGGGCCAAATAAATCTTTGTTGCTGAAGGGCTATCTGTGCATGCCAGGATGTTTAAAAAAGTATCTCTGGACTCTACCCACTAGCAGCCAGTAATACGAGAGTCAGTGTCGGGGCCAGTGTGGTGCAGTAGGCTAAGCCTCCACCTGCGGCACTGGCATCCCATATGGGCACCGGTTCATGTCCTGGCTGCTCCTCTTCCTATCTAGCTTTTTGCCTATGGCCTGGAAAAGCAGTGGAAAATGGCCCAAGTGCTTGGGCCCCTGCACCCATGTGGGAGATCTGGAGGAAGCTCCTGGCTCCTGGTTTCAGATTGGTCCAGCTGTGGCCATTGTCGCGGCCATTTCAGGGTGAACTAGCAGATGGAAGACCTTTCTCTCTGCTTCTCCCACTTCCTGTTATTCTACCTCTCAAATAAATAAATAAATGTTGAGAGAGTGAGAGAGAGAGAGATCTGTAAAAAGAAATCCTGGATAACCAAAAAAGTGGAGTACAGCCTGAATATGTTAGATGTAGATGGGAATGAGGAAACAAACCTTGTCTACTTCTAAATATTGCTAAAGTTTAAATAAAATAAACTAGTTCCTGCTACCCACATGGGAGACCTGGATTGATTTCCTGACTCCTGACTTCATGGCTTCATCATGGGCCCAGCCCAGGCCATTGTGGGCATTTGGGAAATGAACCAGCAGATGGAGAATCAATCTCTCTCTCTCTCTGTGTGTGTGTGTGTGTGTGTGTGTGCGCGCGCGCGCACTTCTGCCTCTCAAACACATTTTTAAAATGTTTCTGAGAGTGGCTGAGTAGATGTCAGGAGATCTGTTAACTGAAATGTTTAAAATGACTCTTCACTCATTAACACTGCTTACTCTCCAGGTAGTCAAAGGAAATATTTCTCTTTGAATTTTCTTTTAGTGACACAAATAACTTCTTGGGGATCTCTTCTATGTCTTCACGGGGTTCTTTAAGCCACGAAGAAAAGTCAAAGTACCTCAAATCAGCAACCGTGTGACTCTTTGAATTTCACTTTTGGGAGGAGAAAACTTTGCATTTCAGTATATTTTTTTTTCTTTGCTGTACTCTTTAGCTGTCCAATATGGGTCTTAGGCCCCAGGATTTCTTTTGGTTATAGTTTCCACTTATTTTGTATCTACCATGTGCCAGGCAGCACACATATGTCTTAATTCATACCTTCATTTTAATCCCTACAGCAGGTCTCGTAACAATACCTGCAAGGAAGGCATTATAATTCTCATTTTCTACATGATGAAACTGAAGCTCAGAATATCAAATGACTTCAGCAGGCTGCATGGCTAAGAAGTAGCAGATTCAAATGTAAGCTTGTCTGACCCAAGAGTCTGCTCTGCATTCAAAGGCCTAAGAACCAAGGGCAGATGATAGTGTAAATCTGAGTGCAAGGGCAGGGGAAAAATGATGCCCCAGCTCAAACAGGCAGGAAGCAAAAAGACTTCTTCCTTCCGCTTTGTGAGGGGAAACTGGTCAGATGAGGTCCACCTACCACGCACACTGGGGAGGCAATCTACTTTAGTGACTCCACTGATTCAAATGCTAATCTCATCTAGAAATACCCTTACAGGCAGCCAGAAATCATGTTTAATCTGGGAAATTCTTGGCTTTGTCAAAGTGACACATAAAATTATCCATAATACTAAGTTTGGCTATTTAGAGTAAGGATAGCAAAGGATACTGGTATTGTCTGAATATGTCTAGTGCCCTGACATTTAACATACAACATCCCAGACTCAAAGCTTGGTCCTGGACCAATAGGTTGCCCAACCATCCGGGTTTTCTGGGAGGGTCCTGTTTCATCACTAAAAGCCCCACATTCAGAGAAAACTTGTAACAAGTAACATCAAGATCAACTGGGAAGTTGTTAAGTGTTGAGGCCTGCGTTGAGGTTCAGCAGGTTAAGCTACTGCATGTTAAGCTACTGCATGTGATCCCACTGCAGTTGGAGTCCCAGCTGTTCTGCTTCTGATCCAGCTCCCTGCTAATGTGTCTGGGAAGGCAGTAGGTGATGGCCCAAGTGCTTGGGCCCTCTGCCACCCATGTGGGAGACCAGGATGGAGTTTCTGGCTCCTGCCTTCATCCAAAGCCATTTGGGGAATGAATCAGCAGATGGAAGATCTCTGTCTCTTTCTCTCTCTCTCTCTGTCTCTCTCTCTCTCTCTCTCTGTCTCTCTTTCCCTCCTTCCCTCCCTCTCTCCCTATTTCTCTATCACTCTGCCTTTCAAATAAATAAGTAAATCTTTAAAAAATAAGAAAAAGAAATGCAAGTGTGGGCACCTCCAAGATAGAGTGACTCAACCACACTGAAAGTGGAGCCCACCAATCTGTGATTTAACCACCACCAGGTAATTCTAATGAATGTTAAGGTGTAAGACCCACGTCCAAAATAAACATTTTGATAGCTTATAAAAGTGCATAATTGTTCCTCGGGATAATTACAATCTGCTTTTTTTTTTGAATCTCCAAATAAAACAAAGTGTTGAGAGAAATTCTGTTGTTTTTGTATTTCTGAAGTTGCATTTAATTAAGTCAAAACTTTGCCTGAAATGAATTGATCCAGTAGTCAAATACTTATTGAACACCTACTATGTGTTCACTCTGCTGAATGTTCTTACCCTTGTGCACAGTATTGGAAACTAACACATTTGGTCAAGATTTTGTACGTTTTGATTAGCTAGACATTGTGTGTGTGTGTGTGTGTGTGTGTGTTTCTGCTATGAATTTAGTGTACTTCTCTACAGAGATAATAGTTTAGAATACAAAATAAAGTTTGCTTGTGTGTGTGCATATTTGTGCTTAAGTGTGTTTGCATGTGTGTGTATGTTCATGTATTGGTGTATATATGTCTGCAAGTGTAAAAATTTTAGTAAAACAATTAAGATTGCTACATCCTGAAGCTGAGCTTTCAGCTCACCAGATGCAAAGGTACCTTGACTGTTACAAGAGGATGCATTGATACAAATTAACAGGAACTGTAAGACCAGGAGTGTTAGAACTGAAGGCCTAACAGCAAGTAAGGGACTGAAGAACAGATGATGTCAAAGCATATCAACCAGGAGGCCACATGACAAAAGAGCAAGGGATCACTTGCAGAAAGAAGAATTTCAAGTCTTTTCGGGTACCATGTGGAACACTGGGGGCCTGCCTCGATTTGGAGATGAGCAGGTCTTCCTATGAGGTGTCTACCTGGTGTACAGGATGCTGCCCAGGCCTTACAGTCTCTCCCTAGGGGCACACTGAACCCAGGATCAGGAAAACTGCCTGAGATCTTGCTTCTCCATCTGATTGTGCAAGGCCCAATTGTTCCATGATTTTTTTAAAATTTTTTTGACAGGCAGAGTGGACAGTGAGAGAGAGAGAGAGAAAGGTCTTCCTTTTGCCGTTGGTTCACCCTCCAATGGCCGCCGCAGCCGGCGCGCTATGGCCCGTGCACCGCGCTGATCCGATGGCAGGAGCAAGGTGCTTCTCCTGGTCTCCCATGGGGTGCAGGGCCCAAGCACTTGGGCCATCCTCCACTGCACTCCCTGGCCACAGCAGAGAGCTGGCCTGGAAGAGGGGCAACCGGGACAGAATCGGCACCCCGACTGGGACTAGAACCCGGTGTGACGGCACCGCTAGGTGGAGGATTAGCCTATTGAGCCATGGCGCCAGCCTGATTACTTTTATGATCTCGTGCTATGAACTGAGAATCATAATCAGTCAGTAGAGGTGATGTGAGCTGGGAGATCTGTGAATGAAAAGTTCGGTAGATATTTTTCAGTAGGTCTACTGTTATTAAGCCTGACTAATAAAAGAGTAAGGTAGTGAGCACACACTTTTAACCTCTGTTTAATGAAAGTGAATGCAAAGTAGAAATGGTTCAAAATGCAACATGCTTAATTCTATTCAATATTTTCAATTATCTCTATTAAATTATGTTGTAAGCTGGGTTTATTAGCAATACACGAGCTCATTAACTTTGGGAGAATAACCACCTTCTACTCTCGAAGGACAGCACCCGAGTATCCTCATGTATATGCATTTGCTCCACTCACAGAGTTTTCCTGGGAGAAAAATAGAACACATAATAAAAAAGGAAGACAATACAACAATAATTTTGCAGAACAGTATCATAATTATGCCTTCAAATGCTGACAGCATAAATGCAAACCTTTAGGCAGGAACTTGTAAAAATAAAAGGCAGATGGTACGTGGAAATTCATACAGCTTTAGAGAAATGCAATAATATTGTGCTTTGTGTTGACAGAGCTCATTCCTTGAAAGGCGTGTTAATCCCCAGGTGTATGCTCTGTCTCTTCAATGCAGCCTGCTTGCTGAATTACTAACAAGTCCAGGTACACATACACGTGTCGTGGAAGGGCTGGCAGGGTCACACTCTGCACATCCTCTGGGACCCGAGAAACAATTAGCCCTCCAGATAAAATTGATGCCTCCTGCTCTGCTCCAGACACTATGGCTGCCTGTGCTTCCCAGCCAGGCAGCAGTAGCAAGGCTGATCCCCACCATCCATTTATGCACTGACTCATCCTACTCATTCCAGCCACTACACAGAATACAGTCATCCATTCACTTAGTAAGAGCTTCTCTGCCATGGCTGCCTATTAGAATCACATGGGAGCTTTAATAAAGCACCGATCCTTGGCAATCATCATCAGAGCTTCTGGGTTTTTCCATTGGAAAAATAACAATAATATCGTTTGTTAAGTATATGTGTTGGAGTTTGTATGCTAAAACATTTATTGAGACAAAATCCACATATCTTGCTATTCACTCATATAATTCAATGGCATTTAGTGTATTCACAGAGTTGTGCACCCATCACCACAATCAATTTAGAACATTTTCATAATTCCCCAAAGAGTTTTATCTGAGATAATCTAACACTTGACTCACTCTCTGTGTAAGCTTGGACAAGTTACTTCACTTTCAGTATTTCAATTTCTTAACTGGAGGAGGTATTATAATGCCTATTTTAAAGGATTAAATAAAGCAATACAAGTAAAATTTAAAATGACACCCTTTTACACTTTAGTAATTGCACTCATCCTAGCCCTAGCAAAATACTAGTCTACACCCTCTGTCATACATATTTGCCTCTTCTGGACATTTCAAATAAATGGAATTAAATCATATACAGTATTTTATGTCTACCTTTTTTCACTTACCATAATGTTTTCTTTTTAAAAAAATACTTTTTATTTGAAAGTCAGAGTCAGAGTTACACAGAGAAGGAGAGGCAGAGAGAGAGAGAGGTCTTCCATCAGCTGGTTCACTCTCCAACTGACTGCAATGGCCAGAGCTGGGCCAATCCGAAGCCAGGAGGCAGGAGCTTCTTCTGGGTCTCCCACGTGGGTGCAGGGGCCCAAGGACTTGGGCCATCTTCTACTGCTTTCCCAGGCCATAGCAGAGAGCTGGATTGGAAATGGAGCTGCCAGGTCTTGAACCGACGCCCATATGAGATGCCGGCACTGCAGGCGGCAGCTTTACCTGCTATGCCACAGCGCTGGCCCCCATAATGTTTTCAAGGTCCATATAGGTACCATGTAACAGAACTTAATTTTTGCAATCAAATAATATTTCTTTTTTAAGATTTATTTTATTTATTTTCAAGTTAGAGTGACAGAGAGAGAGGGAGAGGCACACAGAAAAAGAAATCTTCCATCCACTGGTTCACTCCCCAAATGGCTTCAACAGCCAGAGTTTGGCCAGACTGAAGCCAGGAGTGAGGAACTCCATCCAGGTCTCCCACAGGAGTGGCAAGGACTCAAGTACTTGGGCCATCTTCCACTGCTTTCCCAGGTACATTGATAGGGAGCTGTATCAAAAGTGGAGCAGCCAGAACTCAAATTAGCACTCTGATATGGGATGCCAGCTTCATAAGCAGCAGTCTAACAGGCTGTGCCACAATGTTGGCCCCCAAATAATATTTCATTGTATGGATATACTATGATTTGTCTATCTAGTCATCAGTTGATAGACATTTGTATTATTCCTACCTGTTACCTACTATTAATAGCCAATTTTTTCATAGCATTTATTGTGTGAATATGTTTTCAACCTAGGAGTGGAACTGCTAGATCAAATTCTAACTCTTTTTTGAAGAACTTCCAGACTATTTTCCGAAGTGGTTGTACCAATTTACATACCCACTAGTAATGCATGGGGATTCAAATTTGTCCACATCCTCACTAATCCTTGTTATTATCTAGCTGTCTCAATATTGTCATTCTAGTGGGAGTGTAGCAATATCTCATTTTGTTTTTAATTAGTATTTCCTTTATGACTGATGATATTGGTAATATTTTCACACCCTTATGAGCTGATTTCTTTTTTATAGAAAGCTTTTATTTAATAAATATAAATTTCATAGGTACAACCTTTAGATTATAGCAATTCTTCCCTCCATACCTGCCCTCCCACCCCCAAACCATCCCACCGCCTACTTCTTCTCCCATCCCATTGTTCATTAAAATTCATTTTTAATTATTCTTACATACAGAAGATCAACTCTATACTAAGTAAAGATTTCAACAGTTTGCACCCACACAGACACACAAAGTATAAAGTACTGTTTGAGTACTAGTTTTACCATTAATTCTCATAATACAACACATTAAGGACAGAGGTCCTACATGGGGAGCAAGTGCACAGTGACTCCTGTTGTTGATTTAACAATTGACACTCTTATTTATGACGTCAGTGATCACCCAAGACTCTCGTCATGAGCTGCCAAGGCTATGGAAGCCTCTTGAGTCCACGAACTCCGACATTATTTAGACAAGGCCATAAGCGAATTGGAAGTTCTCTCCTCCCTTCAGAGAAAGGTACCTCCTTCTTTGATGGCCCCTTCTTTTCACCGGGATCTCACAGAGATCTTTCATGTAGGTCATTTTTTGCCACAGTGTCTTGGCTTCCCATGCCTGAAATGATTAGCCAATGTCTATACATATTTTGCAGAAATATCTTTGGGTTTGTTTTGCCGATTTTAATTGCATTATTTGACTTTTTAGTATTGAATTGAGAATATTCTTTATACATTCTAGATGCAAGTCCTTTGTCAGATATATAATTTGCAAACGTTTCTTCCCACTCTATTGGTTGTCTTTTCACTTTCTTGATAGTTTCTCTTGGTTCCTAAACGTTTTCAATTGTGATAAAGTCCAATTGATTGATTTATTTTGTTTCTCAGCCTTTCAGTATTATATCAAAGAAGCTACCACCAAATGCAAGGTCATGAAAATTTACTTCTATGATTTCTTCTAAAAATTTTCTGTTTTAGTTTTTGTTCTTTCATTTATGTCTTTGGGCCTCTTAAGTTAAATTTTATATATGATGTGAAGAGTTCAACTTTTCTTTCGCATGTGAATATCCAATTGTCTCAGTATCATTTGGCGAAAGGATTATACCTTTTCTACATTGGATGGTCAATTTTTATTTTTTTTTCACTTTTATTTAATAAATATAAAATTTCCAAAGTACATCTTATGGATTACAATGGCTTTTTCCCCCCATAACTTCCCTCCCACCCGCAACCCTCCCATCTCCCACTCCCTCTCCCATTCCATTCACATCAAGATTCATTTTCAATTCTCTTTATATGCAGGAGATCAATTTAGTATATATTAAGTAAAGATTTCATCAGTTTGTACCCACACAGAAACACAAAGTGTAAAATACTGTTTCAGTACTAGTTATAGCATTAATTCACATTGAAAAACACATTAAGGGCAGAGATCCTACATGAGGAGTAAGTGCACAGTGACTCCTGTTGTTGACTTTACAAATTGACACTCTTGTTTATGGCGTCAGTAATCACCCTAGGCTCTTGTCATGAGTTGCCAAGGCTATGGAAGCCTTTTGAGTTCGCCAACTCTGATCTTGTTTAGACAAGGTCATAGTCAAAGTGGAAGTTCTCTCCTCCCTTCAGAGAAAGGTACCTCCTTCTTTGATGGCCTTTTCTTTCCACTGGGATCTCACTCACAGATATCTTTCATTTAGGTCTTTTTTGCCAGAGTGTCTTGGCTTTCCATGCCTAAAATACTCTCATGGGCTCTTCAGCCAGATCCAAATACCTTAAGGGCTGATTCGGAGGCCAGAGTGCTGTTCAGGACATCTGCCTTTCTATGAGTCTGCTGTGTATCCCGCTTTCCATGTTGGATCATTCTCTACGTTGGATGGTCTTGGTACCCTTGTTGAAAATAAATTGACTATAAATAGGACTGTCAGTTCTATTTCATTCATCTATATGTCTGTCCTTAGGCATGCAATATATTTTTGATTACTGTAGCTTTGTAATAGGTCCTCTGCTTTGTTTTTATTTGTCATAATAACTTTGACTATGAGGGGTACCTTGCAATTCCATATCAATTGTAGGATTACCATACCTATTTCTACAAAGAAATTCACTAGGATTGGGGTACAGCAGTGCTTCCTATTTAATCAGTCTTTCTAAAAGTTTTACTGGACAATTACCATGAATAATGGACTGCACTGCTGAGGACACAGCACTAAACCCAGCATCTACCTAAGGATAAATCATAGTTCAGCAGTCATTCTAGGGTATTGACAGGAAACTTATCAAGATTCTGGACACAGCCAACTAGGGTCCAATCTAACACAATACATAGCACTTACTTGATTACTACTTAGTTCTCTTCCCAGAGTCAACAGGGGAAGAAAGGAATCTTGATAGTTTGAGTGAAGACCGGGCATTTTATAAACAGGGTCACTGGTTTTGAGAGAAGGAATGGTTCTAGTTAATTTTGCCTTAAATAAAATACACATTAAAGTCCACAGATATTTATTTAGTATTCATTGGGACTTTAGCACTGCACTAGGTGTTTCTATGGCTATGAAAAAAGAAGAGCAAAAAGAGAAAGAGAAAGAAAAAAAGAAAGGAGAGAAGAATGGAGGAAGAAAAATTTTGAGCTCCTACTATGCACACCAGACACCGCCCTGTTCATTGGTACACTTAGTTTTATTTTAACAAAATATAAGAGGATCTTTGTATCCTTAGAGAGCCCACATAAATTCTAGTAGACAGGTATGAAACACCACAGAAAGATACATATTAAATATATTCAAGAAATCCTATGAAGAAATTGAATTGTGGTGCAGTAGGTTAAGCTGCTGCTTGTGATGCTAGCATACCACATCAGAGCACCTCTTTGAGTCCCACCTGCTCTGCTTCCTATCCAGCCCCCTGCTAATGCACCTGGGAAGGCAGCAGAAAATGGCCCAAGCACATGAGTCCCTGCCACTCATGTAGGAGACCTGGATGGAGTTCCTGGCCCCTGGCTTTGGTCTGGCCCTGCCCTGGCTGTTGAAACCATTTGGGGGGTGAACTAGCAGATAGAAGATCCATCTCTCTCTCCCTCTCTCTCTCTCTCTGTGTGTGTGTGTGTGTGTGTGTGTGTCTCCCTCTCCCTCTCTCTCTTTCTCCCTTCCCTCTGTGTGTGTGTGTGTCTCCCTCTCCCTCTCTCTCTTTCTCCCTTCCCTCTGTTGCTCTGCCTTTCAAATGAATAAATAAATAGTTCATAGGAAATAAAAGCAAAAGATAAGTTTAGATAAAGAAGAAATGTATTAAATTGGCCTAGATTACACTACATTATAAGCAGAAGAATCCAGAGAAGAGAAAGGCCAATGACACTAGAAAAGGAGAGAAAGTCATTAGGCTACCTGCTCTGTTGACCTGACTTCATCTTTGATAAAGTATAGGCCTTTCAACTAGCAGAGCAGTGGGGCTCCAGGGAGCAGAGGGGCAGGAACAAGCATGAGCAACAGTGGCTACGATTAACTAAGAACTATGTCACACTCAACTATTTTAACTAAGAACCACCTCACACTAAACTATTTCTGCCTAGCTAGACCTTGTCAGGATTAGATGCAATGATTTGTACTCCATCTGTTTAACAATTCAATTCCTTTGGAGCTTGGGTAGGAGAGAGTGTGTTATTTGTTCTCTCCCTCAAAAATCTCAACTCCCAATCTTCTTGGATTTCCTCACTCTAAAAGTGGCAGCCAAATTATTGGGTTCTCTTTTAAATACACGGGTGAGGTTCTAGGGCAGATAAATCACTAAGAAATATAGTCCATGTTTCCCGGAAATCCAAGCTACACCAATGTCTAGGACTGCAGGCACATCTCATTACTAATGCATTTTGTCAAATCCTCTTTAGCCTATGTTTTGGTGAGAACACATGGCAGAGCATTTTAATAGCACAAATTGTGGAGCTAGAATGCCTGGGTTTGAATCCCAACTCATAAATTGTATTTATGTTTATTTTATTTTAAAGAGAGTGAGAGAGAGAGAGAGAGGGAGAGGGAGAGAGGGAGGGAGGGAGAGAGGGAGAGGGAGGGAGAGAGAGAGAGAGACAAATTCCACCTGCTGATTTACTTCTGAAATGCCCACAACAGCCAGGTCAAGGTGAAGCTGAAGCCAGGAGCACGGGAATTGATTCAGGTTTCTGACACAGGTGGCAGGGACCCAAGTACTTTAGTCATCACCTGCTGTCTCCTAGGGTGTGCATTAGTAGGACGCCAGAATCAGAAGAAGAGCTGGCACTGGATCCCAGGCAATCCAATATGGAATAATGGGCATCCCAAAGGCCATCTTAAATTGGTGACCCTGAAGGCCTGTCCCTTCCCTCCAGCCCATTATTAGCTGTGTGACTTTGAACAACTCATTTTAATTCTTAATGCCTCAGTCTCCTTTTCTGGAAAATAAATATGTTATAATGAAAGTTGAGTGTGTTAATGAATGTAAATTGCTCAGAACAGTGCCTGGCATATAGCAAGTACTGTGTCAGTGTTTGTTAGCAGTATCATTGGCTGGATGCAGTATGTAAAGCTATGATTGGAATTGGCATCTCTTGCAATAAGTGACAGTGGCTCACTCTTGTGGAAATTCAAAAAGCACTCTTGCTCACTGACAGTATTAATGAGTTGCAATGAAAGTAGGAGAGCTTAGGTCAGATAAGTAATTAGTACTCACCACAGAAATATATTCAACTCTCTAATGAATGAATGGGTTCATTACTCTTCTCAGCTTAAGCAGTAGATCCTGATTGTCTATCCATCACTCAGATGGGATCTCAGAACCAGGACACAGCCCCAAATCTTGTTGAGTTGGCATTTGAGAATCATTTTTAAATTCAACTGCAATTTCATCTAATAACCTTATTTTTCAGAGTGTTGTTTTTCCTATCTAAAAAAAAAAAGTGTGCACCCTTTATATTTCAAGTGCCCACCAGGTCTTCATACTTAACTCATAAACTCCCCTCTCCATTTCATAACTGCACGTTACAGCAACACTCAGAGCTTTTTAAATTTTACATCCTGTGTGTGTGTGTGTGTGTGTGTGTCTGTGTACTTACCTTCAAGCATAAATAAACTGGAGTTTAAGATAAGGATTTTTGAACATTGTATGTCATATATATAAAGGTAATATTAGTAGTAGCCACCAGTTTATGAGTACCTACTATATGCCCAGCTCAGGACTACAGAGAAGTTTTGTTTGGTCCTCACAACAGCCCCATGAGATGAACACCATTATGACCGCCTCCTGACATAGGTGGAGACTAAAGCATAAAGAGGTTAAGTAAATGTCCCAAGGTCACAGAGCTAGCAAGGGACAAAGCTAGGATTGAGACCCAGTTCTCTTGATCCTACCTTCAGTCAACAGCATTCTTCCTTTCCATTGAGGAGGGCACTGGATATGTATACTCTGACCCTTTGCTAATAACAAGGGGAACAGGAAACAGAAAATGTATTTTGCTAGGCACAGGTGGTAAATGTTAGCTTGCTTCACCTCCCCGTTAAAAGGGAGGAAAGATGTGTCTGGTCTCTACCTGAATAAGTCTCTCACTTCAAAAAGCAATGTGTTGTATTGCTTTGCAGTGTTTCAAACCTGTGCCAAGTTCTCCACTCCAGATGCCCTGCTCTCAACTATGTCTTGCTCATCCTTCTCAAGCTGCTTTCAATACTTCTCTTCCAGGCTGCAATGCCAAGCTTCATTCAACTCACTCACCTTCAACCACTGTGTGCTGTGCAAGCATTCAATACCCTCCTCTTTATTCATATGACTCCACAGAAGCACAGAGGACAGAAGATTGTGCACACAGTAAAAGTGTAACCAATGCCTATGAATATCCTAGACCCTAAGTGAAAGGGGGAGAAGAGTTCGTTGTCAATTCCAGACAGAAATAACAGGCCCAGATGGAGGAGATAACAGCCAGTAGGTTAGGATTGCATTTTGGGGACTCAAGCTGTAGCTGCGTGATTTAGGGCAAGTTACTTAATCTCAATCCACCTCAGTTTGTTCATTTGTGAAATGGGGATGTTAACAACTATACGTTCACAGTACCTCTATTAGAATTCAATGGTAAATCCAATGTATATCACTTAACACGCACTCTAGCATATAAAATCCACTCAAGTCATTGGTATTAGCTAAGGAAACACTTGCAGGTCCTTCTCAGGAGCACACTTAGCACAGGTGAGGCACTTGGAAGCCTTGAAATAGACACAGCACAAAAGCAGGACACACAGGAGCCAGTACCATGGCACAGCAGGTTAAGCAGCTGTCTGCAATGCTGGCATCTCATAAGGCATCGGTTCCTGTCCCTGTTCCTGTCCCAATCCAGCTCCCAGCTCATGGCCTGAGAAAAACAGAAAATGGCTCAAGTGCTCGGGCCCCTGCCAACCACATGGGAGACTGGAAGAAGCTCCTGGATCCTGACTTCTGCCTTGCCCAGCTCCAGCTGTTGAGGACATTTGGGGAGTGAATCAGCATATGGAATCTCTCTCTCTCTCTCTCTCTCTCTAACTCTGCTTTTCAAATAAATACATAAATATTTGGTAATTGATGGAGTGCAGGCATCCTGGCCAACAGCTGACTTGTAGTAAGTGTTTCCAAGTTCACCAATAACCAGGCCAGCCAGAAGGGGCCTCACGTGCACACACAAACTACAAAAACCAATGGCAAGATGTCAACTCTTGACACACCTCCTTCTACTAGTAAGAACAATATGTACTCTGTTCCTAGGAGTGGTGCCCAGGCAAGCTCCATGCAGCAAGCCCCACAGTGGGGCTTAGAGTTTAGCCTGTGAGTCCAGTACTTCCCTAGGCATCAGTTCCTGAAACCCAGTGTTGTCGAGGACTATTCTTGACTCATTGCAATTAAACTGCCTACTTCTTGTTCTGATCATTCCTACAGTGCTCAGCTGCACAGAAATGGCTGCATCCTAAGCAGCAGGAGTAGATCATCACCATGTCAGCTAGTCCTTGGTACCCTGGCCTTTTCAGCTAATTGAAGTTACTTTCACAATGCTCCGTCACTGGTTGGCAGAGTTTTTGACCAAAAACAGCAATCTAGTGGTTGGTTACAACTTCTCATTGTGTGTTTGGTATAAGGTTAACCCAAGGCAAGGCATTCTGCCCTAAGGCTCATGCTTTATAAAACCCTTCCCTGACTCTCCTCTGGCTGCACCCTACCTACAAAGTGGGACATGGACCTGAAGAGACATGTCTACTTGGAGTCCAAACCCTCAACTTCCAGACCGCAGTCCAGATAAATGGATATCAGAATCTTCTGCCCAAATAGCATGAAACTTGCTGAAGGCAGGGAGGTATGGGCTTGTTCCCTGGGGCTAGCCTTCCAGCAGTAGTCAATGCCACAGGTGTACAACCCCTAGGCTGTTGGATGATCTAGGGTCAGCTGTTTAGGATGGAGGAATGCTGGAGCTTGGTCATGCAGACTGGCATATCCATGTTTATGTGAGTGAAGCCTGTCATAGCATAAAGAGATCTGAGAGAAAGAGAAGCGACCCTAGAGCAGGAGTGGAAGGGGAGTAGGAGGAGGGGTCTGGGTCAGGCTACTAGCCAGCTAGCTGCCTCTTATTTGTAACTTTGTTCTGTGTCCTGCAAATGTTAAATGGAAAACTATATGCTGTTGCTGGTTTGCTCTTATGAGTACTATGGAAGTGGCAGAATAGAGCAGGGGGCTCCTCGTGTGACATTTCACTTTTTAGCAGGAGAGAGTAATCCATACCAAAATCCACTATGAAAATTTCCAGAATAGGTCTAATGACAAACATTTTTTTTGACAGGCAGAGTGGACAGTGAGAGAGAGAGAGAGAGAGAGAGAGAGAGAGAGAAAGGTCTTCCTTTACCGTTGCCGCACTGATCCGAAGCCAGGAGCCAGGTGCTTCTCCTGGTCTCCCATGGGGTGCAGGGCCCAAGCACTTGGGCCATTCTCCACTGCCTTCCTGGGCCACAGCAGAGAGCTGGCCTGGAAGAGGGGCAACCGGGACAGAATCGGCACCCCGACCGGGACTAGAACCCAGTGTGCCAGCGCCGCAGGCGGAGGATTAGCCTAGTGAGCCGCAGCACCGGCCTGACAAACATTTTATCCTGTGTCAGATATATGTCCATCCATATACTCCAGTTTGGGCCACAGTAAAATTCTCCTCATCCACAGTTCCCTCTCCTTCCAGCACCTTTATTCTGTGACTATTGCAGGGCAGATGTACTTTAAGGATGAAATCTAAAGTCCCTCCTCTTGGAAAGCATCAGGCAGCCCTGATGGTCTTCATGAGTGTCCTAACCCATAGAACCCCTCTCTCCTTCACACACTTTCCAAACACTTCGCTGTCCTTCAGTCAATGCTTGGTTCAGAGGAGGAGAGTGCCGTTCACTGGCTGCAGATTCCTGATGCCTTGGGGGTTGCAATTATCACTCGACATTGACTATTAACTTTCAGTGTGGGGTTGTTGCTTTATTCCAGGGTAAATCTTGAAAACACAAAAATTCTTCAATAGTAAACAAACTGGGTCAGAGAAAATTTAAACCACTAAAAACTGATGATTGCTGGTAAAACAGGATCGCATCCAAGATTCTGGGCAGTGCTAATGCTGTCTGTAGCAGCTTATTGAGCTTTAAGTAAATTGGAAAAGATAATTGTTTCCCCGTGAGTAGCTACTGTAAGTCCACTGCAACACACTTCCAAATAATAAGAAAAGCACTCGCTTGCTTCTTTTCTGGAAAAGCTGACTTGTCTCTGATCAGTCTGTCCAGCAGAAGTCTCAAGAGTGCCAGAGAGAAGCAGTAGTTTGTTGATTGGCATTTCATTCAAGTACTAAGGACATCCACTGAAAAGAAGATGCTGGATTTTACCACCATTGGCAGGTGAACATGCGTTTCTCAAGGTTGTAGCTTCTATAAAGCTGTCTTCTGCCCCTTAGCTTGTGACTCACTGGGGTGGGGCTTGTGGGATACAGTACTAGACCTTCTACAACAGGATTAGCCTCTTCTAAACAAGTCCCCTGTAGACAGGGCAGGGTGAGAAAAGAAATTTATCTCCTTAATATGGAAGTCATGATTCCAAACTCGCTATCAGCCTCCATCTCCACTCTCATTCTGCCTCTCTGCATTTGCATCACCCTTAAACAGCATGATAAATTAGCACAAAAGTGCTTGTTCTCTTGCTAACTTTTGGTGCCTACCATAAGGCCCCCAACGTGTCCATTCAGTGGTACCTTCTTGAATGTCTTCATTGTGATTTCTCTAAGTGCAGATTCTGTTCTCACTTAAAATGCCCATCACCCTCACTTCTCAATAATCCATATCCATCTCACATTAAATCCTCTAAGATGATAAGAACAAATAAGCCCAACAATAATCTGCTATGAACAGAAAAAAAATAAATGAATACTCACTCTTCCCTCAGTTATCATACCTGGAATTTAACAGAGGCTTTTCTATATTTTAGGAAAAAAATGATTAGATATTTACTTAAAGTATCTACAGTTATACCATTCAATATGGTAGCTACTAGATGCTACCTTGGGGACCAGTGCTGTGGTGTTGTGGGTTAAAGCCCCAGCCTGCAGTGCCAGCATCCCACATGGGCACCAATTCAAATCCTGGCTACTCCACTTTGATCCGGCTTTCTGCTGTGGCCTGGGAAAGCAGTAGAAGATGGCCCAAGTCCTTGGGCCCTTGCACCTGCATGGGAGACCTGAAAGAAGTTCCTGGCTCCTGGCTTCAGATCAGCTCAGCTCTGGCCATTGCAGTCATGTGGGGAGCAAACCAGCAGATGGAAGACCTACCCCCCCCCCAATCTCTCTGGCTCTACCTCTCTCTATAACTCTGTCTTTCAAATAATTAAAATAAATCTTTAAAAAATGCTACCTGGAGTTATTGTGACTTAAAATGACTTAAATTAAGCACAATGAAAATCCATAAATTCTCAATAGACACATGTGCCACCTGCCTACTGTGCTGGATAGTACAGGTATAGAATATTTTTATCATTGTAGAAATTTCTAATGGAGAACATTACTCTAGAGAGTGCCTCTGATGATGGGAATTTTAGCTTTTGTGCAGGCTCATAAGGCTCATAGGAGAGTTGTGGGGAGCAAAAGGAGCATTTTGGACCATTCATGAGATCTTTGTGCTGGGACAGAATGTTCTCTATGCTACTACCACTCAAAGTGACTCAGCGTTTGCTCAAAAGCAATTTTGTGTCCCACCCAAACAAATCACAGTTGCGTGGTCCTTCCATTTAGAAATACTCAATGCAACCTGCACCTGAGTTCCTACTTCTGGGACTTGAAAATCATAAAGCTGTTATAGAACATCCCCCAAAACTGGCTAGAATTGCTATAGAACCCCCTAATACTGGGTCTGCTCACCAAATCCACAGCAAGTCAATCACTGACACCAGAGTGATGAAAGAAAGTAGATATTTATGGCAAAGCACAGAGCAAGGAGCCAACAGCTATCATTTAATTCCTAGGCTCCCTGAGGGGTTGGGGGTAAAGGTTTTGGTAGATTGAAGATGGGGCTGAAATGTGTGTGATCAGCTTGCCTTCGAGTTCCTGGTTGGTCTTCAGTGCTCATGGCTCTCCTTCAATTGGTTGGCAACACTGTGTTCTTTGGGGGGATTTTGATGATGGAAAAGTGAGCTCCATTCAGTCTAGGGACTACATGCAGGTGGTAGTTACTTTTTGCTCAGGGCCTGGGGAAAATAAATCCTTGAAGACGAGACCAAATACCAAGGTGTTATGAATAGGGGAGATAAATGGCCTCATGGGTCTTGTGTTCAGGGATCCCATAGGGCTGGCTACACCACTCCCTCAATTCAGTGATCTAATTTTAGTAGGATGCTGCTTTTCAATCATAACAGCAGGACAAGGGAACTTATGGCTGCAAGACTATGGGTGACTAGGACCTGATGGTGCCTCTGCACCCAAGGCACTGTTTGGGGGCTCATTTACAACACCAGTAAGTTGGTCCTCAATGGTATGTTGTTTAAGCAATGAAAAGCTGTCCTTGGCAAAGCCTGAACAGAAAACTGCAAATTACAGCAAGGGGCCAACCTGTCACTGCAGTCACAGACTAACCAACATCAAACCCATCCCTTTGGCCTCAGAGGATGCTTTGCCTCTACCACAGACTTGTGGATAGCCACTAGATCCTATTTGCCCAAATACAAAAGTGGCTACAGATATTTTGAAAAGATTTCCAATGGAAAGAATTGAAATCAATAGGGTGTTCTAATCAGCCCTTAGCTAATTAACTAGAAAATTAAGCTCAGTGAAATACTCCATATTGAATAATCAAGGTATTGCTATAAGCAGAGGGCAGCCAAAAGGCTAACATCACCTCAAGTTTCAACCATTTATGTACCTGATTTGGGAACCTCCTATCAATCTCTAAATTAATCTGATAGCTATTATTTCTGGTGAGAGAGCAAACCACAATAATAATAACTATTAAAATTTATACTTACTTATAGTTCCAGATACTATTCTAAGTACTTAGCATCTATTAATTCATTTAATCTTCATAGTAATCCAATTAGATATGTACTATTATTGTTGTTCCTGTTTTACCGAAGAGGGAAATGAGGCATGTAGAGATTAGGTAATTTGCCTAAAGTCAAACAAGCAGAAAATGATGGAGACTGTACTTGAACATAGGTGATCAGATGTCAGAGCCTGTACGATAAGGCAGTATACTATACTGCCTTACAACTATGCTGACAATGAATGAGTCATAGAAGCTGGGCCATAGCCGCAGCGAGCATAGTGCATGGCAAACAGTAGATTCACACTAAATGTTCGGTGAATCAATAACAGTTAAAACTTACTCAACATTTCTTAACTCATTTAATCATCCAAGGATATTAATGCGATTATTAAAGGTTTTTTAAAAAGATTTATATATGGGGGACAGTGCTGTGGTGTAACAGGTAAAGCCACTGCCTGCATTGCCAGCATCCCATATGGGCGCTGGTTCGAGTCCTGGCTGCTCCACTTCCAATCCAGCTCTCTGCTGTGGCCTGATAAAGTAGTAGAAGATGGCCCAAGTTCTTGGGCCCCTGCACCTGTGTGGGAGACCCGGAGGAAGCTCCTGGCTCCTGGCTTCGGATTGGCACAGCTCCAGCCATTGCAGCCAATTGGTGAGTGAACCAGTTAAGGAAGACCTCTCTCTCTCTCTCTCTCTCTCTCTCTCTCTCTCTCTCCCTCTCTCCCTCTGCCTCTCCTTCTCTCTCTGTGTAACTCTGACTCTCTAATAAATAGAGTCAGAGTTATGGGGGTGGGGGAGAGGAGGGGAGGGGAAGAAGGAAAGTGGGAGAGAGATTGAGAGAGAGAGAGAGAGAGGAAATCGATTTCCCATCTGCTGGTTAACTCCTCAGATGGACAAAACTGCGAATGCTGCTAGACCAGGTTGAAGCCAGGAACTTCATTCATATATCCTACAAGGGTGACAGGATCCTAATCCAAACACATCGGCTATCTTCCAATGCTTTTCCTAGGCCATTAAGCAGGTAACTTGATCAGAAGTGGAACAGCCAGGTCACGAACAGGCACCCATATGGGATGCCAGCATTGCAGATGGTGGCTTTCCCCACTGCACCACACACCAGGCCCCTGTTCATGTTATCATTATAACACTATTATTATCCCAGTTTTTTTTTTTTTTTTTTTTTTTTGACAGGCAGAGTGGACAGTGAGAGAGAGAGACAGAGAGAGAAAGGTCTTCCTTTTGCCGCTGGTTCACCCTCCAATGGCCGCCGCTGCAGCCGGCGCACCGCGCTGATCCTGGCAGGAGCCAGGAGCCAGGTGCTTTTCCTGGTCTCCCATGGGGTGCAGGGCCCAAGCACCTGGGCCATCCTCCACTGCACTCCCTGGCCATAGCAGAGAGCTGGCCTGGAAGAGGGGCAACCGGGACAGAATCCGGCGCCCCAACCGGGACTAGAACCCGGTGTGCCGGCGCCGCAAGGTGGAGGATTAGCCTATTGAGCCACGGCGCCGGCTTATCCCAGTTTTCATAGGTAAGGAAACTGAGACTCAGAGAGGCCAAGTCACTTGCTAAAAATCATAGGGCTAGAGAAAAATGGGAAAGGATTTGAACTCAAATCAAAATCCACTCTTAAATAAATGAATAAACTTTTGTAGAATGTATAATCAGCCCTTCTGTACTCTTTAAGTCTTCACTATGCTGAGTGTGAGCTACAGCTGCTTCGTCATATGTCTTATCCCACCTAGGTAGCTGCGAGCTTCTTGAAGCAGGGCTATGCTTGACAGCTCTTTCTGCCAAGCTCTTAGGCCAGGGCTAAGCGTGGAATCCGTTTTCAATAAGCACTTACTGAGGAAGGGTTTCCAGTCCAAAGCCTGTTGACTGCTTCCCTGTCTTCCCTGTGGCCTTACACAGCATTCAGCTCCATCTGAAAGTTAAATGAGGAGGAGACCAGAAAATGTCATTGGATACACAGTCTGAGAAACATTGCATCCAAGGAAAGAGCGGTATGAGTGATTTGCCCCATCAGGGAAAATTATTTTATCACAAATATTATTTAGAATTGCTGATGCTTAATCATAACAAAAAGCAGACTGACTTGGAGTTCATGTCATTAATTTATTGAAGATTTATTTATTTGAAAGTCAAGAGTTACAGAGAGGGAGAGACAGAGAGAAAGATCTTCCATCCACTGTTTCACTCCCCAAACGACCACAACAGCCAGAACTGAGCCACTCCAAAGCCAGGAACCTCCATCCAGGTCTCCTACATGGGTGCAGGGACCCAAACACTGGGCCATCCTCCACTGCTTTCCCAGGCCATTAGTAGGGAGCTGCATTGGAAATGGAGCAGCCCATACAGGATGCTGGTGTCACAAGCAGTGGCTTTATCTGCTACTCCATAATGCTGGTCCCTAATTTCTTTTTTAAATTCTGTACAATGCATCCCATTATTGCCTGTATTTGGACAGACCATTCCCATCACCCTCTTCTCAACCACAGTATGTACGGAGGGTCACCTCAGGGCACTTGCTGAACTCCCTAAGCTAAGAGCAGTGCAGACTCCCCAGTTCTCCCCAGAAATGCAAATCCCTTAACTGGGAAAACCTGTTACACCATGGGAAAACTCACCCTCACTAAGAAGAAACTGCCACTGCAGATATACACATCAATTTATGGTTCATGTTGCCTCTGGTGGTCCTGTCTGCCTGCTGCTCCCTTGCAGCATGTTCAATAAAGCCAACTCTGCTCACTCTGACTGCTGTGGTGAATTTGTTTATCGCCTGTGACAACTGCCTCAATTGCTCACATCCGACCACCATATGCTGCTGTGGCCCCCTACTCAAAAGAACATAGAGGACTGAGGTTGGAATCATTCTAATCCAGCACCAGGCTTGGAGCCCACAGGCTAGGATGAGAGCCTCAGTTCAGTGATTAACTTAAATGCCCCTGGGTAAGTCACTAATACAGTTGAAGCACCACTGCCTGTTTACACAGTTGGTGCAAGAACAGAATAAAATAATGCTATATAAATATATGCTATATAAAGTGATAGTTGTTACTTTTATGTCTCACTAAACTAATGGTCACTATGTTGCTGACTTACTCTTTAGCCCTCCTTTTGCAATTCACAGGATTGATTAGATTTTTTTCTAAACAAATAAGTTTTCCTTAAAGCAAAACAAATCCCTCATTCAGATTTATTCCTAGTAAAAAAACAGAAAGTCCTTAATGGAGAATGTTACCAAATAGAAGCACGACACTGTCACCACCTCACTCCTTTGGAGCCCTGCAGAGTCACCACCACAACCAAGGACCTTTGGGCCAGAAAGCAGACTGGAAATCCACACTGTGAATAAGGAAATTATCGTGCCCAGCCAGACACCTCATATCTCCTCTCAGTTATTACTGCTCTGAATTCAGCTGCCAGAACTGAATCCTTTCTTTTTTTTTATTTGACGAGTTATAGACAGTGAGAGAGACAGAGAGAAAGGTCTTCCTTCCCTTGGTTCACTCCCCTGGCCGCCACGGCCGGCGCTGTGCCGATCCGAAGCCAGGAGCCAGGTGCTTCCTTCTGGTCTCCCATGCGGGTGCAGGGCCCAAGCACTCGGGCCATCCTCCACTGCCTTCCCGGGCCACAGCAGAGAGCTGGACTGGAAGAGGAGCAACCAGGACTAGAACCAGGAACCCATATGGGATGCCGGCACTGCAGGCAGAGGATTAACCAAGTGAGCCACGGAGCCGGCCCCTGAATCCTTTCTTTAAAAACACATTGACATCAATAACAGAACATTGAAAGAAGCGAAGAAGGATGCTAGGGTGTGGTTACCCTGGAGATTCCCGCACAAACAAGTGGATTTCGTTTACATGCCTCAGTCACCTTCACAAGCAGCACAATTGATAGGACTGCCCTGTTGAAGTGAATTCCAAAGCAGCCACATGTAGTGTTATAGTGAAAAACACTGTCAAAGCTCCCCATCAGGGACTAATGCAGAGATGCATCAAAAGGCCTTTGTTTAACAGTCAATCTAGAGATGACATTTCTATGAAAAATGACGTCTCAAAATTTAATTTGGCTACAAATGGGTGAGAGTTCATCAGAGCGCTTTGTGTCTCCCTCATATACCAAAGATGATTGTCTCACAGGAAGGCCCCAGGCAGAACTCCATGGCTCCAGACACTGCTATTAACAATTAATGGAAAATTCAGGCCAAAGGGACCTTTGAGCTTACTGAGCCCAGCCTTGTCAAATCATGGAGGAGAAAAATTTGGCTCAGAGACATTAACTGAAAAGTTCGCAGTCAATGATAGCAGGGACTAGAAATCAGATTTTCTGATGACTTTTTAAATAGTTAATAAATTTGAGAAGGAAAGAGAGAGATCTCACACCCCTATACGCTAGCTCACTCCCCAAATACCCACCAAGGACAGAATTAGGGCAGGCCAAAGCTGGAAGCTCGGAATGGTGAAGTCATTCCAGGTTTCCCACATGGGTAGCAGGAACCCAATCACTGTCTCCTAGGGACTGCATTAGCAGAAAGCTGGAGTCAGCAGCCAGAGGTGGCAATCAAACCAGGTACTCAGATTTATTTTATTTATTTGAAAGACAGAATTACACAAAGAGGTAGACACACGCATGTATGCGCATGCACACACACACACACACACAAAGAGAGAGAGAGAGAGAGAGTGAAAGAGAGAGAGGTCTTCCATCCACTGCTTCACTCCCTAAATGGACATAACGGCTGGAGCTGCGCCAATCTGAAGCCAGGAGCCAGGAGCTTCTTCCGGGTCTCCCTCACAGGTGCAGGGCCCAAGCACTTGGGCCATCTTCCACTGCTTTCCTAGGCCATAGCAGAGAGCTGGATCGAAAGTGGAGCAGCTGGGACTCGAACCAGCCCCCATATGGGATGCCAGCACTACAGGCCGGTGCTTTAAACTCGCGTGCCACAGCACCAGCCTCAGGATATGGGCATTTTAATCACTAGGCCAAATTCCCACTCTAAATAGTCTTCTGATATTTCCTTTGGCCTTTTTATTATTTCTTTGGAATTCTCTAGTAAGGCTACTGAAACCAAGCCCATATACAGTGCCTTCAATGCAGATCCTAGATACCATCAGGTCCCAGTCTCTCAGTCTTTCTCCCATAACTTAAAGTTTCTGTCGAACCTTTATGATGGCAAATCAACAACTTTCTAAAATTATCTCACTGACTTGGGTGGGAGGGTGAAGCTTGCCCTATAAAGCCCCTAACCTCCAGCCCTACAAGGTTCTAATCATCGCTCTCTTGAGGTCATCTCTAACAGAGAATATCTTGGAGTTTGGACTTGTCTCCATGGGTTTCTTTTCCAGGACATCGAGGCCTGGAACAAGGAGTAACACCACCTAAGTGTAGTTTTCAGATTGCCTGGAACCCACTTCAACATCATAAACATTCCATAAAGGGCATGATATCACTGACCAAGCAGGAACTGAGTATAAGCTGAACAGGCACCACTCAGCCCCAACTTCAGTCTGTAGGAAATCTTACCCCCTAATCCCTAAGAGATCCCAGGAATTAAGAGATAGCTGCCTGGTTCCTTGCTCTTGCAATAAATACTTCCTTTCTTCCACCATACTGGCTTCAAAGATTAGCCTTCTGTGCACTGGGCAAGCAGACCCAGTTTGGGGTGTTCTATAGCAACTCCTCTAACCAGTTTTGGTGCTGTTCTATATCACTACCACCTCAATGGTCAGATCCTCAAGTCTATACTTTCTTTCACTTAATTATTCTTACATTGATCGTTTTTAATTACATATTTGACAAGTCATTTACCATTGATTTTTTTCCCTCTCATATCAAGTTCTTGTTAGTACCAAATATGTTCCCATTTTCTGCCACTAGTCGAAATTACAAGCTCATTTTTTAAAAGATTCATTTATTTATTTGAAAGACAGAGTTACAGAGAGCAAAGGAGTGACACAGAGAAAGAGATATCTTCCATCTGCTGATTCACCCTACCCCCAGATGGTTGCAATGGCCAGGTCTGAGCCAGGCCAAAGCCAGGAGCCAGGAGCTTTATCCAGGTCTCCCAGGTGGGTGCCAGGGGCCAAAACATTTGGGCCATCTTTTGCTTCTTTCCCAGGACATCAGCAGAGAGCTAGATCACAAGTGGAGCAGCCAGGACTGGAACCAGCACCCATATAGGATGTCACCATCGCAGACAGTGGCTTAATCCACTACACCACAATGCTGGCTCCTACAAGCTCATTTTAGTATTCATTTAAGTAGGTTATAATTTAGAAGGTAAATATACTTCCTATCAAAGAAAATCTGAGATACACAAATGGCTCATTTTTCATTCTTTGAATGATTCCTGACACTTGCCATGCCAATTAGAGTCCTGGGAATTGAAGATTTAGTATGTTTTACAGACTACTTGTTGTCTATAAAAGTAGATGCTGTGATTCAGTGAGTCTTTTGGTTGCATTAAAGCAATCTTTCTCTAAAGTTGAAGGGAGCACCTACCCCTAATTCCTTTGATGTAGACCTCAAGCTTGCCCTGCACATTGCAAATAAACTACGTTTTCCTACTCCAGTGTTAGTAACTGGTTTGCTGTGCATCAGGGGAATGGACATGGTTTTAGCAGTTCTATAGCAATTCCTCCAAACAATTTTGGAAGCGTTCTGTAACAAAGTTGTTTGGGTGTGTTAGAGAAGTAAGACAATGTTAGCTGTAAGGATTTTTACTATATAAAGTCCTATACTTACATTAATTTGTTCTTGTCTCCTGGGAACCCAACCTTGCACTATCTCCATGAGAGAAGGTTGATTTATATTTAACAGTGGATAAAAATATAATTGCATTCATCTAGGCTGAGGGTCATGCCCACTGGGAATGTGTATCAGAATCTCTAGAGGGTTATTTTCAAGCTACAGATCCCCCTGTAGGGAGTCTGATATACTTCCTGAGGGAATGAATCCTCCAGCTGGGTGTTATATTCAGTTTTCAAAAAGCCTAGTTACCCACTTAAATGGTGTGGAACAGAAAAAAAGTTGGTCAATGCCAATATAATATGACTTATATTTTGCAAGTGATTTTTAATAAAATGAGTAAAATTTACTGAGCATTTAATACATGCCAGATATAGCTGTAATTTTTACATGTATTTAACTCACTTAAATCCAAGATATAGCCTATAAAGTATTTATCAGTATTTTCTTCCTTTTACTGACAAGGAAACTGTGGGACAGAGAAGTAAGATCACATAGCTACTACGCAACTGAGTTAGGATTTGAACCAAGGCAGGTTGAGAACAAGTCTTTCTTGACCCTGCTTCCACCCATCCAAGTTATCCATTTGATGTGCAGCTTCCCAGAACTCATTCTATGCATTTATAGACATAGGCATGTACTCATAAGAAATGCATTTTTTGTATTATTCTTTTTTTCTACATAATCCTACCATCTGGTGTTCTCTCTCCTACAGTACCCTCCCTCTTAAAGAAAAGTTTAGTGCTATTAAGAATGATTCAGAAACCTATTTTAGATTATAGCTTTTTCCCATGGTGTATGTTGAGACCCTTAAGAGTTTATAGCAGCCGGCGCCGCGGCTCACTAGGCTAATCCTCCGCCTAGCGGCGCCGGCACACCGGGTTCTAGTCCCGGTCGGGGCGCCGATTCTGTCCCGGTTGCCCCTCTTCCAGGCCAGCTCTCTGCTGTGGCCAGGGAGTGCAGTGGAGGATGGCCCAGGTGCTTGGGCCCTGCACCCCATGGGAGACCAGGAGAAGTACCTTGCTCCTGCCATCGGATCAGCGCGGTGCACCGGCCGCAGCACGCCAGCCGCGGCGGCCATTGGAGGGTGAACCAACGGCAAAGGAAAACCTTTCTCTCTGTCTCTCTTTCGCACTGTCCACTCCGCCTGTAAAAAAAAAAAAAAAAAAAAGGAGTTTATAGCTACGTTATTCACAAAAGATCTAGACTGAACCGGTGCTAGAAAGCATTGCTTTAGATCAGTAGTTCTTCTCAACCATGACTGCACATTAGAATGACCTGAGGAGATTTTAAAAAGTATGGGATGCCTAAGCACGACACTAGACCTGTTACTGAAAGTCTGGTCTTTGTCGGTGGTGCCAAATCAGTACAATGAAGACAAAGTAACCATGGTCTTTTTCTAGTTCTTATTTGCTGAATTCTTTATTTAGTGGAGCATTAAGCTTTTGACTTTAATGTAAATTAGAAATATTATCTCAAAAATAAAATTAAATTTAAAAATGACAGATTTGAGAATACAAGAAAGAGAAACTTTATTCTATTAATAGAATGAGGAGGTAGCAGACAGGTGTCTCAAGAAGTTCCCTCCTCCTGAGTGAAAACAGTTCCGGGTTTTTAAGGAGTTCAGAAGGGGAAGCTGTGCTCAGGAGAATAAGACATATTAGGAATTGGAGACAGGGGCTCAGAAGTAAACAGCCTAATACCGAAACTGGTTGTGGCTCCAATAACAGAATGTTTTTTATAAATCTCAAACATCGAGATGGAGAATTTATGACTTGATGTTAACATGGGTGAAACACAACAGAATGTTCGGCATGGGTGCTGCAAAACATTATTTGGCTGGAATCTAAAAGAGGCAAAGCATTGTGTTATGAGATTCTATTTTTTCATTAACCATAATGAGGCCCACCTCCCCAGAGCCTATGATTACTAAGGTTTATTGTGTCCTTAGTCACCTGCACTCCATTACAGGCTGTTACAGATCAACAGAATCAGAATCACAGGAGACAGAGCCTACCAACAGCGTTTCTTAAAGGCTCCCTAGGTGACCCTGATGTGCAAACAGAGCTGAGAACTGCTGATCTATGGTGTTAGCAAACTACAGTCTTTGGGTCAAATCCAGCTAGCCACCTGTTTTTGTATAATCCTCAATGTAAAACGTTTTGTTTTTACATTTTAAATGGATGAAAAATTCAAAAGAAAAAACTTTGTAACACACAAATACATTAAATTTAAATGTGTGTCCATAAATAAAGTTTTATTGGAATACAGCCATGTCCATTCATTTATATAGTATCTACGGCTGTTTCATGCTACTATGGCAAAGCTGAGTAACTGCAACAGAGACCAGACTAAACTTTGCTGACCCCTGGACTAGGTCATCTCCTTTCTAAGAAATCCATCTTCACAGATCCTTTAATCTGACAGGAACAGGCACACGGCTGTCTAGCGAAGATATTCTAAACCTGGGTCATGGTCTTCTTTGGTATCACTCTATAAAGGACATCTGGCAACATTTTTGAGTGAGTTTACATTTTTTCTGGAGAAAATTTCCATAGTTGGAGTCATCTTTTTACAAATGTTCCCAGATCATGAGTCAATCGAACTCATAAGTTGAAGATAGAATGTAGTCAAGGTACAAGTTATTGCCGGATGCTCATTTGACATAGAAACACCACAAAGCCTATGCATCAGTCTAAATGCCACTTTAATTTCCTCACCTTGGCAAAGCATGTGGATCACTTCTAACCCCAGAAGTATCAATCAGCTCGCATCACAAATAGGAAATATCTTAGAAAAAGAATAAAACATAACAATAGTTCACTTTCTTTAATTACAAACAAAAGCTTGAGGCCAGTGCTGTGGCACAGCATGTTAAGCCGTAGCCTGCAGTGCCAGCATTCCACATGGGTGCTGTTTTGAGTCCTGGTTGCTCCACTTCTGGTCCAGCTCCCTGCTAATGGCTTGGAAAAGCAGCAGAAGATAGTCCAAGTGCTTGGGCCCCTACACTCACTTGAGAGACCTGGATGAAGCTCCTGGCTCCTGGCTTCAGCCTGGCCCAGCCCTGGCCATTGTGGCCATCTTGGGAGTAAATGAGCAGATGGAAGATATCTATCTCTGTCCCTGTCTCTGTCTCTGTCTCTGTCTCTGTCTCTGTCTTTCTCTCTGTAACTCTGCCTTTCAAATAAATAAAAAACTTATCAAATCACAAAATAAAGAAGAAAACATAGAATATCCAGAGGCACTCCAGGAAATAATTCACTTGGACTGTGGATTGCATTTTCCAAATATTTGGAAAGTAGTCTTAGAAACAAATAGACATTTTTGGCCTAGGGCCCTTGGTGACCAAATTCAACTTGTTTCTTGAATTTCCAGAGGGTTTTAAAAAAAGAAGTTTCTCTTGGGCCTTCAAAGGTAGCCTTAGGCAAGGGTTAAGTGTCCATGGTCTTCAAATCTCTCTGAACTCGGAAAATGTCCTTCCCCTAATCCTCAAAAAAAAAAAATAACAAATAAACAGAAAAGGAGATTCTGCACCCCAGAAAATATAGCACACTGATGTCATGGAAAAAAAGTATTATAATGTGGTTTGCCTTTGAAATTTAAAAAATATATATTGAGTATAGATTTTAAAATATCAATAGTTCATTATTCAATTGAGTTCATAGCCAATATGCGTCTAGGGAATGACTTGTGTCAGTTCTTTTAGAGCCACCACACCAAAATGCTTTTAAGCATAAATATTATCATGGGAATGTAACACACTTGCTTTTTTAACCCTATCCTCTGGAACTATGATCTCAAGAGAGTCCAACGATCATGGTGATTCCAGCTCCACAGGAGGGAAAAGCTGTTAAGCCAGACTTCTTGTACATATATAGTTGGGAGACGCTTATGTTAATGTTTCAGTCTCCTTGACCCACATTGTGACTCCCAAATGCAGTTTCCTTAAGGGGACACTCACAATTTCAAACAGTTAAGCTATCTTTCCCCAAGTAGCTCACTAAAGCCCATAAATAAAGTCCAAATGAAAATCTGGCTCATGTGAAAACGTAAAAGCCCACTCCTTAGGATCCTGGGAGATTTGTGGTATGTGTGTGCTAAACTTTGTTATTGCTGAAGTTAAGACAAGCAAAATCAGCACATGGCTCATTAAGAAAAACCAAATGGTATAGATGTTAGCATTTTAATGGTGGGCAGGTTTTTCGATCGCACAGAATGGCCTATTTAAAATGAATTGTATGCAATACAAGGCGAATTTAAGAGGAACGCCTTTTAATTGGGTCATGCAGTTTTGGGTCCATACCTGGGGAAGAAAACGATTAAGGAAAGAGGCTGAATTTCACCAGTGGTTTTGGAAGGCAAACTCAAGACAGCTTGCATACCTGGCCATTGAGAAATGTACAAGCAAGGAGCTTTGCTGAAGCCCATGCCTTTTTCCATTCGGATCCACTGCAAATGTTCTCTCCCCAAGGCACAGGAAGGACACATGGAGCGCATCTTGGCTCCAACATATGGTGCTGAAGCAGCAAGCTGATAAGTCTTTAGCAGTACTTGACAGTGGTAAGAGATCAATTATTGTCACATAAATATTAAAAAGCTCCCCTAGTACTCAGTTGGAATGAGAGTATATTTAACCATGATAACTACCTCCCTGTTAATAGCAATCGAGTTTGCCTGGGAAACAAAAGTGTCACCTCTTCAAGTGAAGTTCAATTAAACGCTCAGTTGGTCCGAGGTTGCGTTGCTGCTGCTGCTGCTGCTGCTTGCATCTGTAATGAAAGCCGAAGCGTGCAGCAAGTACCTATTACCTTCCCTGGGGGCCATGATTCTGCCATCCTGCAGATGATAGGAACTTTCTGAAGACTGCAAGGTGGCTTTTGTCTAGGAAACTCTGACCTCCTATCTACGTCCTGTGAGGAGACTGGATTTGGTCCAGGAAACAGCCACAAGCTCTTTTGCTCCTGAGGGTCCAGATTTTTATTTCCCCCAGAAACCTTTTATTTAAGGTATACAAACTTCACGCATTTCATAAACACAACTTTAGGAACATTATGATTCTTCCCATCTGCACTCCTACCCTTCCTCCTCCTCCCTCTCCTATTCCCATTCTTATTTTTTACTAAGATCTATTTTCAATTAACTTTATACACATAATATTAACTCTAAACCAAGTAAAGAGCTCAACAAATTGTATATAAAAAACTGTTCCTCAACAGTCGAGGCAAGGGCTGTTCAAAGTCATCACATCTCCAAGTGAGACGTTCTTCTGTAGCACCCATTGACTGAGTGCCAACCTGATAACTAGTTCAAGTTCCTACTCCCCAAGGCCCAGGATTTTCCTGAAGAATTAGGGGAAAAGATGAGCCGGGGGAGGGGCAGAGAAGTGTTCTATAGGAGGTTTGAAAATTTCAAGATTCAGATCCTTACCTAATTTCTTTTGATTCTTTTTGTGGTCTGCAGAGATCAGGTACAGAATTTCTAGGTCTGGTGACTGGGCGATATCTTCTCATTTTCTCAAGACTAAATTGGTGATGAATTCCCTGAAAACTGTGTGCATCTCTCCTGATTTGAGTTGTAATTGAGGTGCAGTGCACTTATAAGGCACCCGAGCTCCAAAGAGAATAACAATCTCACTTTAATAAATCAAGGAGAAAAAATATTTTAATTACAAAGTGTGTAGTTGTGCACAAGTGGGAAAATGTTCAAAGCATCAAGAGATGCTTGACCTAAATGAGCAGTAGTCACCAGCACACTCACAGTTGTAGAAAGAATATCTAGATGCTGTCATAATCCTTGGTTGTAGGGCCCAGGGAAGGAAAGGCTTTCTCTGAACTGAACAGGAGGGAGCATGTGCAATGCTAGGAGCATGTGCACTGGAGCCAGCCTGCCTGAGTTCAAATTCTGGATCTGCTGCTTGGGCCTCAATGTCTTCATCGAAATCTGAGGATAATAACAGTGCAAATGTTGTAGGGTCGTTTTAAAGGATCATTGAAATAACTTTTCACATTTTAATTCAATTTAACTCTTCAGTGTTTTCAAGCTTCAACTGCGGGATGCATCTTTATTTCTAATTTCTCTTCAATGAACAGCAGTTCGCACCACTTTGAAATCCCCCCAGCCTGTCTCTGCATTTCTCTCGACAGAAAAGTGCAGACTTAGAAGCAATGATTCAGTTTTTGCTGGGGTGCCAGGCACTTCAAGGAAAGCTGAAGGCAAATCCTTTGAGAAAGGCAAACCTACACACACACACACACACACACACACACACGACCATATTCAACAGGCATGGAAGTGGGGCTGCAGACAGACCAGTACCAAACGTGCTCAGAGCGGACCCCCCCCCCTTGTGCGAGAAGCAGGCTTCCCTGAGGCTGGCAGAGTGAGGAAGAGACTTCACTTCTGGGAGTGTTATTAAGTGTTATTAATTGTTTTGACACCTGCCTCTGGCGTCGGCACCTTTTTATGTAAATAAATGATTGGCTCGGGCTGGAGCATTACCTGTGACGAGATAATTAGGCGAAGCAGTGCCTTGGTAAAAACCGCCCGCGCAGCTCTTCCCGACAGCGCCCCTGCATTAAGAACACATTTTTCTTCCCGTCCCCTCTACCCCACTCTTTTTTTAAAAAGAAAAAAAAAAAAAGAAACCTGTCTTTTCTTCAAATTCTCATCCCAGCTGGTGTTTATTCCCTCTCCTTTTTCCTTCCTCCTCACCCCACTTAAGGGAAAAAGGAAAGCAAAAGTGGTTTCTAAGCAGTTAAAATAGTGCCTGTGGTAAGGTCGATCATTTGGGTAGAAGGGCATAGAAAGGAGACAGAATTCAGTGAAGCCACCAGAAATGAGTCATAGCCACAGCCTGAATGTAACTTTCGAGGTCCTTCTGCCCATGTTTGGTTGTTACGGTTGTGTTTCTGTATTCTGTCTCCTTTTGAGTAAAAGCCCTCATGGGAGTGGCTTCTTGTACTTTTTTTTAAGATTTTTTTTTATTTATTTAAAGACAGAGTTACAGAAAGCGAAGGAATGACAGAGAGAGGTCTTCCATTCACTGGTTCAATCCCCAATTGGCTGCAACGGCTGGGGCTGGCCAGGCCTAAGCCAGGAGCCAGAAGCTTCCCCCAGGTCTCCGATATGGGTGCAGGGGCCCAAGCACTTGGGTCGTCCTCTGCTGCTTTCCCAGGCCATTAGCAGGCAGCTGGATCGGAAGTGGAGCAGCTGGAACTCAAACCAGCACCCATCTGGGATGCAAGTGCTGCAGGCAGTGGCTTAACCTACTGTGCCACAGCACCGGCCCCGAGTGGCTTCCTTTACAGTGTGACCAGTTCCTAGCACCCTCATGGCAATGGCAGCTAACATTTGCCGAGTGCTGACTGTGTGCCAGGCAGGCTGTAGAGCACAGGACTGCAGCTCCCCGTCCACTAGTCACTGGAAGCCCGAGATCTGGAACCTCTGCATGCTTTGGGGCCTCTTCCTCTCAGCCACTGTGTGATCTTGAGGGTTTTTGCTTTGTACGCTCCTTGACTTCCTCCTGCAAGCCTCACCACCAGCCTTAGGAGGTCAGCACTCATGATCGCTTCTTCACGGGTGCAGAAAGTGAATCCCAGAGGAAACCACATCTCAGGCTTCCAGCTTAGTTGAATTAAGGTCACAGCTGAGCTCTTTATGAGTGCAAGCTGTGCAAGGGCAGGGCTGCAGCTACTCTTCCACTAATCACTGGCCTCCCAGAAGCCCCCAGTGCATGGGAAATAATCCTTACCACACCTGAGAACAGCAGTGCACTCCTTTAGAGTTCCTTTCGTGGGTTTATAAAAGACTGAGCCTGACAAGTGAGAGGTGAGCTAGAAGCTCAACAGGAATTTTCAGAGTTAAGGAACAGCCCTTTGTATGGGAGTAATCTCAGATTCACCCATCATAAAGTGAAGAGAAACATAATAGAACAAAATTACAAAGCTATTTTTAAGAAATGGGGAGAGTAAATTTAGTGCTCATGAGAGTGAGGAACTCAACAGGATGATCTGGAGCAGACCACTGAGTTTCACAGCTCAGACTCTGCCAATCTCCTCCGTAAATACCCAGGCTATTCCAGGCCCGCTTCCTCTCTGGAGCAGATGCCACCAGTCTCAGAACATCATGGAGGTACTGAAGTATGTAATAGGCAAAAGAGGCAACAGACCATGTGGTAACAGTCATTGCGCATTCATTTAGTGCCTTAGAGTGTGCACAGTGCCATCACCTGCATAACCTCATTTGCTCTCCATACACTAGGGGCTGAGTCTAGGCAAGGCTGGTATTAGTACCCACTTCCACTTGTCAGTATATGTCCCATAGTGTCAGTATATGCCCCAGCTTCCACAGCTACTGAAAATAACAAAATCAGAATTTAAAAGCAGGTCATTGCATTCTCTGATAATAGGATTTAAGAACCAGGAATTTGGTTTTCTTGTTGTTCAAGTGCACCACAGCATTCCTGGATACCAAGGAACAACTCATTGCCAGTGGAGATACTAAAAGGGCTGGTTCATGCCCTGTAGCTACCTAAAGAAGGCACACATTCTTTCTGGATATGGCTAGAACATTTCCCTTTTATTGTTAAGATTTATTTATTTGACCAGTAGAGTTAAAGGAGGGGGAGGGGGGTGATCTCTATTCACTGGTTCACTCCCCAAATGGCTACATAGGCTGGAGCTGGGCCTGACCAAAGCCAGGAGACAGAAGCTTCATCCAGGTCTTCCATTGGGGTGGCAAGGGCCCAAGCACTTGGGCCATCTTCCGCTGCTTTCTCAGGCACATTAGCAGGGAGGTGAATTGGAAGTTGAGCATCCAGGACATGAACTGGTACCCATATGAGATGCCGGCATTGTAGTCAGTGGCTTTGCTGGCTATTACACAATGCCAGCCTGCTAGAACATTTCTTGCACATGTATCAGCTAGTCACACATCCTTCAGTCTCTGGCTCCAGAGTCCCTCTTCTCCAAGCTCCTTCAGAATTTAAGTACAGAAGTGTTTTGTTCTGTGAAGTTTTACATATATACTCTACTTGATTTAACAGTTACACTCCATCTTACCTGTTTCATGGTGTTTCACATATAAGTCCCGTCTGTCTAGCTGGAAAGCTCTTATGAGTTGGCACTGTACCCAGGCAGCACTATGATGGCCACACAAATAACCGACAATTGTGTTTTCCCTAGTAAGTAAATATATGCCCATTCACTTTATAATTATTAAGGAGGTTAACTCTAAACCCTCAGCAAATATGGAGAAAAGAAAAAAAATCAATAATAGCATTGAAAATTATTACTATTGACTGAACACTTACTATATCCCAGGCAACTGGGCAAGGAGATTTATGTGCATTATTTCATGTAATTCTCCTAACCATTTTATAAGGATGAAACTGTTATCATTTCTAATCTACAGAAAAGCTAAAGCCTAGAGTAGTGGTCCTTGAATTTTTTTATCTCAAGACTGCTTTACATGCAAAGAAAACCACAGAGAACCCACAAAAAACTTTTGTTGATGTGGGATAGAGATTTTGAAGGCCCCTTGTACATTTGTGGGAGAATGGAAGTGAAACAGGCAAATAGCACCTTACTATTATTCCAAAGTTTGGGCCTCATGAACCTCCTCAGTTTCACAGGCCAAGCTCGGAAAACAACTGGCTTCAAAAGTTGAATGAATGGTCAAGGTCACTCAAGAAGTGATGAGATTTGAACCATCACAGTCTGAATCCAAAGGCTCTGTTTTTCATTTCTAGGCAGTACTATCTCCCTAAAAGAGAATTATTTGGTTCACTGTAGAGACAGGAAGGAAATGAGCAATGGCATATCTCAGGGAGCAACTATCATGGTGACAAGGAGTTTAAGTGTTAGAGAAGCTTAGTGACGTGCTCAGCTGGGAGTGGCTGACTGGCTAGAGATCTTGGACTTCCCTCTCCAATCTGCCCCGAGGACCAAGCACATCTAACTTGGAGCTTTTTTTTTTTTTTTAAAGTAAGCAGTGTTTTATTGAGAAAGCAAAAGAACACGCTCAACAGAATGTGGACTCACTCAGAGCGGAGTGGCACAATACTTGACTTTTATTTATTTATTTATTTTTAAAATTTTATTTAAGGTATATAAATTTCATGTATTTCATATATACAGACTTAGGAACATAGTGACACTCCCCACCCTACCCTCCCTCTGGCCCACGCTCCCACACCTTCCTCCCCCCGCTTCCTCTCCTATTCCCCCTTTCAGTTTTTACAATGATCTACTTGATAGCCCTTCTTAGCAGCTTCCTCCCTTCTCCCTGCAGTGCAGAAGAGCAGAGGTTCTATGCCTCACTGATTTTGTGACCCTGTACAAGTGACTTAATCTCTCACAGTCTGTTTTCTCACCTGTGAATTGGAGATAAGAATAATACACAACTCATGGGCGTGATGGAGAGGACTAAACAAGATAATCTATGTAAAGCTTTGAGCACAGAGATGGCCATCTAATTAATAAATTATCTAAAAGAATATTAAAAAGAAGCAAATGTACTACTATTTGCTGACTATTTGTTAACTCTAAATGTGTGCTAATGTTTTACAAATAATTCATTTAGTCTTCACAACAACCTTTAATATTGGGATTATTTTGCCAATGAGAAAATTTGAACAGAGAGGTTAGGTGGCATGACGAATGTCACACAGAGCTTTTAAGTAATGGCACTAGGACTCAGACTCAAGCGTCTCATTTCATAACCTGAACTTAGGGGCTGGCACTGTGGTACAGTGAATTAAGCCTCTGCCTGCAGTGCCAACATCCATATGGGCTCTGATTCAAGTCCCAGCTGCTCTGTTTCTGATCCATCTCCCTGCTAATGCACCTAAGAAAGCAGCAGAGGATGACCAAAGTCCCTGGACCCCTGCCACCCACATGAAAGACCCAGAAAAAGCTCCTGGCTTATGGCTTTGGCCTGGCCCAGCCCTAGCCACTGCGGCCATTTGGGGAGTGAATTAGCAGATGGAAGACCTCTGTCTCTCCTCTCTGTAACTCTGCCTTTCAAATAAATAAATAAATCTTTTAAAAAAGAACCTGAGTTTAGAACCATGGCCTTCCTCTCAAACAAAAATCAAAACTGCTATATCCATGGGAAGCAGAAAACCAAAACCTTCCCATAAAACTCTACATCTAAACTGAGCATAACAAAAAAAAAAAAAAAAAAAAAAACAGGGCCTTTTCATCAACAGTGGATAAGGGTCAAGGGAGTGAAGGCTTTTCAGTGTTGGTGGATGGAATACCCACCATGCTTGTCCACAGGTGGCCAGATGAGAGTGCACAATGTCCTCCCAAATTGTTGCTTATTTGTTTCAATGCCTCACAACCTCATGCAGAATGTCTGCACCAAATAAATGAGAATCCCTTGCTTCACTCAATTCCTCTTCATTGACTACTGCAATGGCCTGTGTAGTGAACCACAAGCTCCTAGCTGCTTCTGAGGCAATCTTGCGGAAGTCAGATGCCCTCGTCGGAGATCTGCTGTGTAATTATTGATTGATGGGCCACTTATTTTCCTGTCACTTCAAAGTGAAATACACAAGACACTTATTTCATTTTGCCATTTTGCAACCTAGACAACCTAGGCAGTTTCGGGATTAATGCGTTGTTCTCATGTTTATTCCTCCTCCCATAACGTTAATGACATTTGCAAGGCAGAAGTTGTGAAAAGCTAAGGACCACTCCCTGCCTCAATGACGGCAAAGAAAGTGAGGGAGTGAGACAGAAAATGTGGGAGATAAGGAGTGGACCCTAGGAGTACAAAATCAGAACGTAGTCAAATCTCTGCCACTAGTATCAGAAAGCATAATGGGAAAGCATAGTTTGTGTAAAGAGAAGCTACATGCAATTTTTCAGTGTGATCTGTAGCAAGGGCTTTCATGAAATAATAGCTTATATTAATTGAATGTGATATGTATGCCAAGAATATACTTTGCATGTATTCATTTATTCAGTCCTCACTACAGTGCTATGACAAAAGCATGATTATTTCCCCTTTTTACAGATGAGAAAACTGAGGAAGAGACCCTAAGTGATTTAAGATTAAGAGCTAGCAAATGGCAAAGCTAGAATTTGAACCCACGTGGCCTTATTTTGGAGCAGCCTTCGGGTGTTTTACTATCTCTGTCGACAGAGGAAGTGGTGCAAAATATCCTACTCCAATATGATGGACCTTGTTGGATGAATCATTCATTTATTCTGCAAATTATTTATTCTAGCACTTAATGTGTGCCAGGGATTATATGAACCCTGGGGATCCTGGGGGTTCAGAGTCCCTGCTCTTGTGAACCTTACAGTCGAATGCGGAAGACACACATTAATCCAACAAAATCTGTTACCAGAAAGAGTAAACTTACAACTGTGACAGGTGAAACCAAAGACAAATACATGGTTCTCTGAAAACACATTACAGGGCCTGTGACCCTGAAGGTGAGAGGGGACACTCTATTGGGAATGCCTCCCTGAAGAAGTGACAATTGCAGTGCAATCTCAAGAAGTGGAGGAAGACCATTCCAGACAGAAGGAACAGCACGTGAAAACTATTTTTTCTCTGTTTTTCCAAGCCTCTTTGACAGCTGCACTGGGCTCGTTCTCTGGCCTCAGTTTGAGTTAGATGGTTCGCTTTATCATGGTGAGACAAACATGACAAACCTAAAAATAATGGCTTCCTTTTTTTAAAAAAGCAATCTGATTGCATAAAAAGCTTTAAATCTCAGGGCTATTTTATCTCTTTTTCTCTAAATGCCCAAGGAAGAGCAAAGGTATTAATGAAGATTAATTATTCTGTTTGCCATTTAATTTGCCCCCTCCTTTGATCTGATCTTGAAATCCCCCCCCCCGACCTTGACAAAGGAAGAAAGGGGAATCAGAGCAGGAGGGCAAGGGGAATTCTGAGAGATGATAATGGGGAAAAAGAATAAGCTCAGAAGAGGTGGCCCCAGCTGGGTTGCAGCACACTCCCCCTCTCCCTGTCTCGCCTCCAAGCACATTAGCCTTCCTCTTCTTCCTATTCCAATCTATCCATCAACCTTGGAGCTTGAGCCATGAGAAGGAACATCTTAGAAAGTATTCACACTGGAGGTTTGCAATCAAGGTAGCCTTCCAGGCAAGAAGGACTAGCACAGCCCAGGGACAGAAATACTGCTAATCTCAGCGAGTGAGATCCCAGTGGAAAGAACAGGTCATCAAAGGAGGTACCTGGCCGGCGCCGCAGCTCACTAGGCTAATCCTCCGCCTTGCGGCGCTGGCACACCGGGTTCTAGTCCCGGTCGGGGTGCCGGATTCTGTCCCGGTTGCCCCTCTTCCAGGCCAGCTCTCTGCTGTGGCCAGGGAGTGCAGTGGAGGATGGCCCAAGTCCTTGGGCCCTGCACTCCATGGGAGACCAGGATAAGTACCTGGCTCCTGCCATCGGATCAGCGCGGTGTGCCGGCCGCAGCATGCTGGCCGCGGCGGCCATTGGAGGGTGAACCAATGGCAAAAGGAAGACCTTTCTCTCTCTCTCACTGTCCACTCTGCCTGTCAAAAAAAAAAAAAAAAAGGAGGTACCTTTCTCTGAAGGGAGGAGAGAACTTCCACTCTGATTACGACCTTGCCTAAATATGATCAGAGACGGTGAACTCAAAAGGCTTCCATAGCCTTGGCAACTCGTGACAAGAGCCTAGGGTGATTACTGATGCCGTAAACAAGAGTGTCAATTTGTTAAGTCAACAACAGGAGTCACTGTGCACTTACTCCTCATGTAGGATCTCTGTCCTTAATGTGCTGTACATTGTGATTTAAAGCTATAACTAATACTCAAACAGTATTTTTCACTTTGTGTTTCTAAGTGGGTGCAAACTGTTGAAATCTTTACTTAATATATGCTAAACTGATCTTCTGTACATAAAGAGAATTGAAAATTAATCTTGAGGTGAATGGAAGGGGAGAGGGAGCGGGAAAGGGGAGGGTTGCAGGTGGGAGGGAAATTATGGGGTGGGGGGAAGCCATTGTTATCCATAAGCTGTACTTTGGCAATTTATATTCATTAAATAAAAGTTAAAAAAAAGAAATATCGCTAACAAGCCCTCCCTTGTGCTCAGAGACCTACACTGACCCTGCCCCTCTGACCTGAAGGCCCAGATACTTTCATCTCTTTACTCCCTAACCACAGAGCACTGGAAGCACTCTACCATACAACACTGCCCAAGTAGTCATTTACTTATTGTGCCAATGAATAAAAACTAAGGCTAAAAGCTGTCTAAAGGGACAAATATCATATGTTCTCCCTGATCAGCAACAACTAACTAAGCACCAAAGGGGAAATCTGTTGAAGTGAAATGGACACTATGAGAAACAGTGACTTGTTCAGCCTTTGTCCTGCCTGTTGATGTACAATGAAATACTTTATCCCCTTTGTTCTAGTACTGTTGGTTGAACTCTGTAATTAACACACAATTATTCTTTGGTCTTTAAATTTTAACGGAAAAGTGATCCCTGTTAAATATAAGAGTGGGAATAAGAGAGGGAGGAGATGTACAATTTGGGACATGCTCAATTGGACTTACCCCAAATGGTGGAGTTAGAAACGTGCCAGGGGATTCCAATACAATCCCATCAAGGTGGCATGTACCAATGCCATCTCACTAGTCCAAGTGATCAATTTCAGTTCACAGTTGATCACACTGACAGGTCTAAGAGTCAAAGGGATCACAGAAACAAGACTAGTGTCTGCTAATACTAACTGATAGAATCAAAAAAGGGAGAGAACGATCCAACATAGGAAGCAGGATATACAGCAGACTCATAGAATGGCAGATGTCCTAAATAGCACTCTGGCCTCAGAATCAGCCCTTAAGGCATTCAGATATGGCTGAAGAGCCCATGAGAGTATTTTAGGCATGGAAAGCCAAGACACTCTGGCAAAAAAAAAAAAGAAGAAGAAGACCTAAATGAAAGATCTCTGCGAGTGAGATCCCAGTGGAAAGAACGGGGACATCAAAGAAGGAAGTACCTTTCTCTGAAAGGAGGAGAGAACTTCCACTTTGACTATGACCCTGTTGGAACAAGATTGAAGTCGGCGAACTCAAAAGGCTTCCATAGCCTTGTCAACTCATGACTAGAGCCTAGGGAGATTACTGACGCCATAAACAATAGTGTCAAATTGTTAAGTCAACAACAGGAGTCACTGTGTACTTACTTCTCATGTGGGATCTGTCCTTAGTGTGTTGTCCAATGTGAAGTAATGCTATAATTAGTACTGAAACAGTATTTTACACTTTGTGTTTCTGTGTGGGTGCAAACTGATGAAATCTTTACTTAATATATACTAAATTGATCTTCTGTATATAAAGAGAATTGAAAATGAATCTTGATGTGAATGGAATGGGAGAGGGAGCGGGAGATGGGAGGGGTGCAAGTGGGAGGGAAATTATGGGGCAGGGGAAGCCATTGTAATCCATAAACTGTACTTTGGAAATTTTATTTACTAAATAAAAGTTAAAAAAAAAAAAACAACTAAGGCTGCCTTTCTCATGTGAACGTGAGAAACTTACCAATTATTATTCCAAAGCAGCCACAGTCCATGGGCTGCTGACCTCCTCTGTCTGGGTCTCAGCTCTACTAACCCTAACCCCCAATAGGGATGTGGGGGAACAGGATGCCTTTCATCTAAATTACGGGGTTTCCTCTGGTTGAGAGTGAAGAGCAGTAGCCCCTCGTAGGGAACAGGCATACAGAACCAGACTGCTTGAGTTTGAATCGGAGCATAAATCTGGGTAGGTTTTTTTTTTAATAAACCTGAGTTACTTCTTTCCTCAGATGGGGACAATGATATAAAATGGGGGTTATAATAGTACTTACCCACAGCATAGAGTTGCTGTGAGGCTTGAAGGAGTTAATACATGTTGAACAATATCAGACACCCAGTAAGCCCTCTATGCTTCTTAGCTATTATTCTTCATGAACCCATTTGGTTTAATGTCATAAGGATAAGTAAACAATTCAATGAAGACCACGCAAGCACATATCTAGTGTTACCTCTGATTCTTTCATTACCTCAGTGCCACAAGTTAAGTATTAAATAACTTTGTTCCATTCATCATTTTTGACAAATTTTGCTACAAATAGCACATTCTGGTACTTGTTTCATTTTTGATCTTGGGTTCTGTCAAGGGTTTTGTCCTTTATTCATCGTGATCCTCTCAAGCACATCTGAAACCATTTCCCCCCACAAAACGCTTATAGAATAGCTTTCTCATAATCCCATGTATGCAGTTGGAGGTAAAATATGCAATCCTGGAGAGACTTGTATTCTTCTTTTTATAGGAGTCATATTTCATGCTTCTATTTCAGCCCCGAGGTTGAGGTTTTCCTCATTTTCTCTAGATGCCTGGAGATCAGTGAGAAAAATCTGTGAAGATTCATTGTTTTTTTCCCCTGAATCAACAGTGACACAGATTTATAACTTAATAGTGAGTCCCCTGAGTACTTAATAACATAGATTACACTCTAATAAATGCATTTCCTGTAGGCTTAAGTGACTAACATGCTGATCTCTACGACTGGTATAATAATACAGGAAATCTGGTTGGTTACAGAGAACATTTCTAAGGAATTGGTACCTTCTAAAATAGGAGTATTAAATAAATGTTTTTCTATGATGGAGTCATTCTGCAAAATAATTCTTACCTGTGAAACAGAAGCAGGTAATTTCATATTCTAAGAACATGCTAGCCTTGTGTATTTTAAAGAGCAGGCCCTTTTATTTTAGCTAACTTTAATTATCCTTAAAACACTCAGGATCCTTTAGAGAATTAAGGTGTTTAATACTCCTCAAATATAGTTACTAATGTCAAGATTCCCATTTTGCGTTTTATTTTCTGGTTCCGGAATCTAGGTCAAATCTGCATGTACTGCACATCCACAAGTGTGCTTTATCTCTTTTTCTCCAAGCTTCAGGCTCTGTTATGTGTTGATCAGTTAGAAAAAAAAGAGAGAAAAAAAGAAAGCTTAACATACAGAAGCTTGTACTTAGCATCTGTCAGTAACCCCGTGATTAATGACTTCGGTGTTGCCTAGCATGTCCAAACATCATAAGGCTTGACTAATGTTTTGATCAGGCTTGAACAGCGTATTTAAGGGGCTCTCTTATGGACAGCTAGAGGGTAGGAAATAATCACATTGAACGAAGAGTCCAAGTTCTTGCAACTTGTGGTGAAATCTTTCTGAATATTGATTCCCTTTGCTAATAAGCTCAGAAGTTCAAAGCAAAGACCGGAGGCCACGGCTTCCCCTTGCTTCCTTCAGACAAACTGTACTCCTCCTTCTAAACGGACAGGATTATGAAACAGAATTTTTTAAAGCTATGTTGCCCCCTTGACCTCTTTTCAAGAGGGTCTGTTATTAACATTAACTTAAATTCCCTCTGCTAGAACTGAGTTTTCAAATACATGACGCTCGGATCATTCCTCCCACCTCAGCCTAGTGGTATTTAAAACATGATGCAATGTAGATAATTTTGTATCTTAGGGTGAGGCTTTTAACTTTCATCCTCAGGGAAGTGAGCATTGCTCTTGCTGAGTGGCAGGCAGGTGTGGCAACTGAATGCGGAGCCTACAGAGCACTAGCACTGGTAACTCAGATCCTAAGACAATTGGAGAGTTTGCCCATCTCTTGGTCCTTACAGGAGCAGAAGGGAGCCTCACCACACCCTAGAGAGTTGGGGGTCATTTTCCTGCCACATGGAAGAGACACAAAAGTATATGTCAGATGTATCAGTGAAAGGATGCATGCCTACTTTATTTCTAATCACAGAAGGCACAGCAAGTGCACTGATTCCCGCCCACATCCTTTACCCTCATGCCCTGGTGTCATTCTAGGATGGGTTCTCATTTATTCCTCGGATACAGAAACAGGGCCTTTTGCATTTGGCCAGTAAGTGAGACCATCAGAGTATCTAGGAAACACTCCTTAATTAAACCAAAGGCTTAAAAAAAAAGCTATTAGATTGAACACACCAGAGGCCACCAGGAACTTTTAAAAGAGCAGTTCCAGTGGAGCAGTAAAGGCAAAAGCTTACCCCACAGTGGGTTCAGGTAAGTGCATGGGAAGGCAACAGAGGCAAGAAACATGGGCCACTCTTGTAAGAAATTTGTCAGGAAAGGAAAGATGGAGAGAAAGAAAAGCAACTTTAGGGAACAACTATTCTCCTTGTATACCCTAAGAGGAGAAGGCATCTATTTTATTTAGAGTAGGCAACCCTTAAAGCTTATTTTAAGCCAAGGGAAAAGAACTGTTGGAAGGGTGTGCTTCAAGAGAAAGGTGGATTGGAGGCAGAGTAGCAGGGACTTGAACAGGCGCTCTGATATGGGATGCAGGTGTCCCATATGGGGACTTCATCACTATGTGAAACATCTGTCCCTCCAAGGGTGTTTTTGACCTGAATCATCCGGCTCCAAGCAGGTCTCATCATGGGTGATGTCTTCCTCAGTCAAGAGTTCCCCACCTTAGAAGGTCGCAGCTGTGATGAGCACAGTCGCTTGTCTAGTTTGGTTTGGTGTTATTTTGATTTGCTGACTCTGATAACCAACTGCTGTGGGATGGAGAAGGAAGCTGGCACACCTTCTAGAAGAAGGTGCCTAGCGTCTTCCTCCTTCCTGAACACCTGGAGTATGCAGTGGTAAATGGGTTTAACATTCAGGTGGGCTTGATGGCTAGCCCATTCCTAATACCCACTTCAGGCATTTCCTGTGACCTTGAGTCCTTAGCACCACCCTTCCTCCCTCCTCTTCTTACTTAATGAACAAAAAAAATGCAAACTCTCTACTTACATATATTA